>NW_015374067.1:0-208 GCF_001272555.1 Dufourea novaeangliae | reverse complement strand
AAATCGATTTGTCTAATATACTCTAAATGCTTCAAAAGAAGCGGTTTCAAAAAAGCGCGTAAAAAAAATTCAAGCAATCGTGCTGATGCAGGCTGCAAATCCTGGACCATAGTATTCCTACTTTGGAATGATGCATTGAACGCATTTAAGTAATCTAACGTGTAATTGAGGAAGTGGAAATACGCTCTCAAGTCATGTCTGCGAAGCA
>NW_015374066.1:0-26407 GCF_001272555.1 Dufourea novaeangliae | reverse complement strand
CTATATGATCCGCCATTGAATCTGCAGGATCCATTTTGGCATTTATAAACTGGTTTAACAATATCTGAACCGACTGGTCGCTTTTCTCTGCGTGAATAGTGCGAAGACGGGCCCACATTGTAGCAGCTGTCGTACAGTCCGTCATGTAGCGAAGTTGATCGAGCTCCAGTCCACGCATCAGGAAAGCCTGCGCTTCCGCGTGCTTTTGCTCCCATGCCGCAATCTCCGCAGCGGCCTGTGGCTTCGGCGTGGATCCATCGACATATTTTTGTAGCTTATTCTCCCTCATGTATATCTCCATCTGACGCTTCCACAATTGATAGTTGTTTCCGTTGAAGCGATGAATGTGAAACAGTTTAGCCTCAGCCATAATTTCGACGCCAAACACACGTTCAGTTTCAATCGTGCGTACACACTCAACCTATCGCTTTCGTTTCCACTACTTTCTTCCTTTACCTCGTTTCCAATATCGTCAAGCACTGGGCCCATAACCTGTTGTTATAGTGGTAAATATTACGCGTATAACGCACACAGACGATTGAGTAATCGAGGAGGTATTAGTAGGCACAGAGAATTAAGAACAAAAGCGATATATATTTAATAGACGAATGAGAGTACAGGCGCAAGACACAGACACAGTCTTGCACGCTCTGATTTGAACGACAGCTCGGAGTTCTCTGTCTTCGAAACACGAGGTTCCGTTACACCGCATGTTTTTACTTCAATCAGTAGGTCAGGTAACTAACTACCTTATTTACCTGACATTCAGCGGCGCCAAAATATGATTTGCATATTTCTAACAACATGGATTATAGAAAACGTATAATGATATTAGAATGAAACTAAGATGAAATTTGCCGCACCTTCATTACGATGCATGAAGAAACTAAGAAACTAAAATAAATAAAATTGTTAAACACATACATTTGGTGTAATATGAACCATTTCTAACATGGAGTTGGAATTCGAGGTTGAAAGTTCTTTTTACAAGTTAATGTCAAGAGGGACGGCCGAAAACACAATGGGCAAGGTCATCGTCGATGGCAGTAACACGTTACAGTCAATCCGCGGGTGGTCGTCCTGCAGAAGACAAGACAGTTTTATAATGTCCAGACTCGCACACCCTCGGCATCGTGGCCAAGTGACCTCGAGGCCCCGAGTGGTGTATGAGAAACAAATACAGATGGTACGTCCCGCGTTGCGGTCGTTACTTTATTTATATTTTCGGGTCCTGGCTCTTTTACGGTGCTATAAAGTACGCCCTGTCTAAACTTACCGGTGATGTACGTAATTAGGATATGGAACGGGAGGTATACGAAATCACTCTCGTTTATAACAACAACAAGATATATTCTAACAATGAATAAAATAAAATATACAATTAAATCTTAACATACCAATGATGATGAATGATTAACGCTTGCGGCTGGGTCAGTCGGGATTTCGGGTCCTTGAAGGGGCGGAATACTTGCTGGCGCTCGGAGCCGTGATGCAGGGGTCGGGCACTGCGGGATACGTTGTCAACGTCTCGGACGTCGCACTCGCGGTCCGGTGTCTTATCGAACTCGCCTGTTAGCCCCGCGTAATCGCAAAGTCGCGTCGCACTGAATAGAAAACGTCACGGAACCCGATACTGAACAGCTGAGTGACCGCTGTCGCTCAGCTCACCGTTACGCGTGAAGAAAAGTAGACGAAGCACCGTCTAACGCGAGAGTCGAAACCGTGAGATTAACTGAGGTCTCTTGCCCGGTTTGGACAATCGTTTTATAATGTTTTCCCCCCTTTCATTATTGAAGAACGTGGAAGATACGGGGTAGCAACAAGCTATTGTTCGTCAGGGAATTCTCGAGTTGTCGTGGCGGTGTTTCGATATTGCTGATCCGTCCGGTCCGTCGGTCAACGTCCCGTCGGTCTACGTCTCGAGGATTCTCGACTACGCGCGTAGCTTTCACGTGTCGCTGATTTGACGATTTTCGCTCGCTCTTCGCGTTTGAAAGTGATAGGAGAAAAATATGCAAGGAAAAGAGGTAATATTCCTAACAGGATATAACATCCCCCACCTTAGACTCGAAATAGTCTCGAGAGACTTTTTCGAGATTATCCTCTGTTCGATGCATACTTTGGGGATGAGAATGACTTATATTTAAATGACATCGCAGTTATGAGTGATCACAATAATAGTGGTGGTAGTAATGATACAATAGTAACCAATTTGTTAGTAGCAATAGAAGTAAATGACAATATTGATAATGATTATTATAGAAGACATGAAATATCGTAACGCAATGAGGTGTGGATATAAATTATTAGATGAATATTTAACAATGCTCTTACTAAATGTTACCATAAATTTGAAAATGGGTGATAGGACAGGGTGTTCTTATGATATCATCAGTACTGTTATTGCGCGAGACTCTGGTCTTGCGAGGGTGCAGATCCCATTATCAGTGAGAAGGCGGTAGGTAGATATACTTGGTGAGGCTTGTACACATCATCTACAGTCTGTTTGTTGTTGATCTGCAGTAGAGGTACAGCATGCTATGCACAGGGAAGTGTCGTAGGCCCGATTCTTGAGGACCTGACAGTATATCGACATCTGGCGGTATTCTCAGCTCTTTTATGGTTCTCCTAGGTTTATGTAATAGTCACACTTGACCATGTCCTCCGTGCTGTTGTATACAAGGGTGCCCTGTTCGTTGACACGCATCTCCACCTGACGAATGGTTTTCAGTTTCTTGACTGCACAATCCTCTCCGCTAGTGATTGTGGGCCGTGGTACCTCCGGTCTTCGAAGGTTGATACGGTCAGGATTGATACGATGGTTATAAATATCAAATTTCGTGTTCTGTGTGTAGTTTCTGGAATTCTGACATGGCAGTGTGAAGTGACAACATTCGATGAAGAGAACATATAGAAATCTGTGAACCTATTATAGTTAATTACATAGGAAAGAGAGTGAGGAATTTTGTTAGGAAATTGGAATGGATGTTTAATAGCGTCGATTTTTGAACAAACCACGCTGACCGTTGCAATTTGCTAATTTTCTGAGTTGAGTGACAGTCCTTCGCGACTAGAGTCGTCAAGGAGGTTTCAACCTAACGTAAGCATGTTTCAGCTTGTCCAAGTGTTTCGCAATTTTCTTACCATTTCCTGCCAATAAAATCGCATTATTTTGTTCTGAAATTTCGCAAATTCTGTAAGGACCCTCGTAATGTTGATCGTATTTTGATAGACGAGGTTCCTTCAATACGTAGACAAAGTCATTCGGCGAAAAGGTTACTTGGTTGCTTTTCGGATCATAATTTAATTTTGATCGAGCCTTGCTGTTGTCAAAATTTTTCCTAATTAAATTATGAATTTAGTCCAATCGTCTTACTAAATTTTGAACGTATATGGGATATGTTAGGAGCTCTTTGCGAGACATTGGGGTGAAGGGGTCTCTAGCTAATTGGCCGAAAACTACCTCGTACGGAGTAAAGTCTGTTGCTTCGTGTACCGATGTATTATATGAATATGTAGCGAAGGGTATATAGAGATCCCAATCCTCGTATTTCTCTAAATAATGCTTTAAATATTCTATTAGAACGATATGACTTCTTTCGAGAGAGCCATTCGTTTGCGGACGATAACCAGAGGTGGTTACGTGATTAATACGAAAAACTTTTGCGATTCCTTGCATTATGTTATTAATGAATGTTTTACCGCGGTCAGTGAGTATCGCTCGCGGCACGCCGAAGCTGGTAATAAAATATCGCGAGATAGCGTCAGCAACCGTGAGCGCTCGTATATCAGGTAACGGAATAGCCATGCAGAATTTTGAAAGTTGGAATTGAATCGTTAATATATGACGATTTCCACTAGGTGTTACCGGGAGCGGCCCTACCGTGTCCAATGCAATTTTATCAAAGGCTTTAGCAGGGGTGTCGGTAATAAGCATCGGTTCTCGAGTTTTAATGCGTACAAGTTTCTGTTCCTGGCAATTGGTACAGTGTCGTATGAAATCTTCTACGTCTCGTCGCATTTTTGGCCAGTCGAATAAACTTCGAATCCGTCGGTAGGTTTTCGTAACTCCTTTGTGTCCTCCTATAAGACTTTCGTGATAATGTCGAATAATGCCTTCCCGTTCTTCTTTTGGTGGTTCCTGAATTTCGCCGGTACATATTGTGAATTTTACGGGCTGTTCCCAAAAGATTTCGGTTAAAAGTTTCTGGAGAATTTTGTGATCGAAATGATGGAGAGTTTCACCATGTGCAGCTATGCGAATTGAATTTATTTTCTTAGTTTTCATTGATTCTTTAAGAGCAGAAAGTGAATGCGACAGTTCCGAAATTCTCATTTCGTGGAAGAAATTTCTGGTTCCCACGATACTAAAAACCTTCCCTTCGTTGTTGAGGGTTACAATTACGCGCCCCTGTTTTAGATCTTCGGTGATTAATACAGTTTCATCTAGGAGTCCGAGAGCCTTTAGGGTTTTACAATTTCCGCTTGTTAATATTCGGTCGGCGGAAATAAAATGCGCATAGTTGTCTGGTTCTGTCGTTAAGGTTGTTTTAGAAACCAATACTTCACATCGTTTCGGCTTGAATTTCGAAGAAGCATTTTGATTCTGAGGTTGCGGTAGATACGAAGGTTGATATGAATCTGTAAATGTGTCGAATTTTACTTCTCTATTTTCTTTAACGGAATGAGCGGTAGTACTTTGTTCATTCGATGTATTTCTTCTTATTATTCCAGATTCGTCCGGTCCGGTGAAGACCATGGTTGACTGTGGTACCCCTAATAAGTCCGTTGGAGGTGGTAAAAACCATGAGACACGTTTTTTCGCAATTGAAGGTTGGGTTTTCGCGTTACGGGTCGAGTCTTCGCTATTTGGTAGTTCTGCCTGATCCAGACTTCGAAGAAACGTGATTTCTTCCGTGGTGAATCGTGGTGGAAGATTGTTGTTACTCTCTTGATTTTGTTGAACATTTCCCAGTCGGCTAACGTCTTCTGTACTGTCGAATTCTGGTTCACCTACGAGTGCTGTTTCTATGCCAGTGGAATTTGCGTCAGGTGCGTTACCCAGATAATCGTGAGGCGGAAGGTCGTCCATGTCGTCGGGGTGTATCGAATCTTCGGTTTCCTGTAGGATCAGGGATGGTGATTCCTCGTAGTTCGGTCTTGGGAGATTCTGATGTCGACTTCGTACTCGTTGTGCTATTCCTGACGTTTGAGAGGTGTTTTATGCCGGGCCTTCTCCAGGTACTAAGGGGAGAGCTTGTATCACAGGGTTTCGTGATAACGGATCTGCATTCGCGTTTACGCGTCCGGGCTTGTACACGATCTCATAGTCGTAATCAGAGAGTAAAATTCTCCAGCGTACGAGGCGTAATGTAGGATCCTTCATAGAGAATAACAATTGCAGTGGACGATGATCCGTCACGAGAGTGAATTTTCGAACGTAAATGTAAGTTCTAAATTGTTTTACTGCACTGACTATAGCGAGACATTCCTTTTCCGTGGTTGAATAATTTTGTTGACATGGCGTGAGCACTTGAGATGCGCAAGCAATCGGAGGGTCTTCTCCTATTTTGCCTTGACTTAAAATAGCTCCAGTCGCTACATCTGATGCATCTGTAGTTATAATGAACGGATTATCGAAATTTGGGTACCTCAAGACAGGTTCTTTGCAAAGAGCTTGTCTGAGATCTTCGAAACTTTCCTGGTGTGCGTCCGTTCATACGAACGGAATTTTAGTGCTTGTTAAATTAGTCAACGGTTTCGCTCTCTTTGCTAGATTTGGGATGAAACGACGGTAATAATTTACTAACCCTAGGAATTGTTTAACGGATTTCCTGGTTTTTGGTGCCGGAAATTCTGAAACCGCGCGTATTTTATGGGAATTTGGTCTTACACCTTCTGCCAAAATAATATGACCTAAATACGCGACTTCGTGTTTTAGAAAATGGGCTTTGTCCGTTTGCAAGGTGAGATTATGTTTCCTAAGACGTTCGAAAAACTTGCTTAGTCGGCGGCCGTGTTCTTCAAGAGTGTCGGAGTATACGACGACGTCATCCAAGTATACGTATAGTTCTTTGCCGATCAGACCTTTGAGTACCTCGTTCATTAGCCGTTGGAAAGTGGCCGGTGCATTTTTTAAACTGAATGGCATGCGTACGAATTCGTAATGACCTTCGGGGGTGGAAAAAGCGGTTTTACTTCGATTTTCTTCTGCCATAGGTATCTGATGGAATCCGTTTGCTAAATCAAACACCGACAAGTATCTTGCGCCACCCAACCGGTCCTGAATATCGGTGATCCTCGGGAGGGGGTACTTGTCATCCACCGTTTTTTCATTTAGTTTACGAAAATCGACTACCATTCGCCATCGCTTATTTCCTTTCGAGTCAGCTTTCTTCGGAACGACCCAAAGCGGAGAATTATAAGGTGACTTCGATGGAACAATAATGCCTAAATTTTCCAAATTGCGGACCTGTTTCCTCACTTCCTCTTCTTGCATGGGTGGAAAAGGGTACTGCCGAGTAAAGACGGGAGTCTCATCCGTGGTTAAGATGGTGTGTGCCGTCGTGTCGGTTCTTGCCAGTGGGTCGCCGGGAACGAAAAATCTGTCCGCGTAATTCTGGACGGAGCGTTCGACTATTGCGCGTTATTCGTCGCTTAATTGTCGAGCTTCAACGTCTTCCGGATTGTAGCTAATCGTTCTGTAACCGACGTGGGCAAGACTTCGTATTCCCCCAAATCGTCATCTTCATGCGCGAAGAGAGTTTCCTCAGAAGGAGGAGATAAGTTGTTCTCGGAAATGTCATCGAGCTGTGGAGGTTGGTCCAGTTCTTCGCTATCCAGTTCTGGATGTTGCGCGAGGTAAATTTGAAGAGTTTCTTGATTTTGTTGATGTAGAGCTAGTACCTTTCCTAATTCCTTTGAGTTTGAAAATGGAACGGGATGTATGGTCGTTTTGCTGTTACTAGTGTGCGATAATGGTATGATACTGCGGCCTCCTCTTGAAGAAGGTATGAACTGCCAATTAGACCGCATATTCCCTTTGGTAAGTCCGGTGTGTCAACAACATAGAATAATGCCCAACTTCCGTTAACTTTCATACAAGTGGCTCCCAAGGTGGTAATCCATCCATTGAGGCCTTTTACGGAAATTTCGTCTTTATTGACGATTGGTGCATTAGGGTGGATTGCTTCTATGGTGATTAAATTTAATACAGCGTCAGAGTCCACTAGAAATTCGCCTTCGCCGTCTTCAAATTGTTTAGCCTTGATCCGGATCGGGGGGCAGGGTGCGTGTGCGAGAAAGGGGTTTTCTGGTTCGGTTTGAAGACTCGATTCCTCAGAGTTGACGAGGCTGACGCGCCCGCTTCGCTCCTTTTCTGAGAGCGGGCGCGGTTGTAGTTTAAAGGCTCGCGGCGGTCAGAGGAAGATTCGCGTTTCATTCGCGTATTATACCGAGGCTTATCTCGACGACGCCTGCCCTTGCATTGACAATTACATTGGCACCCAACGGTAGGTGCGGAATGTGGTACTTGCGCGATTCTCTCCGGAGGGGAAGAATTGTGTGCTGTATACGCGGTACGAGGTAGTTCGTAATCTGGTTCATCGCGAGGTTCTCGCCATTCCGTCCATCTACGGTTTACGTCGTAAGGGGTGGGAGGACGAGCCTGAGGTGCATACGAGTAAGGTGGTTGCGCATAAGGCGCGTGTGCAAAATTTTCGACGCGAAATAATTTTGCATCTTTGAATGCTTCATTAATTGCCTGATTCAATGTACTAGGTTGGTTGAACGATACTCGATGCGCGTAGTGCGGGGGTAAACCCGCGATGAACGAGATTACGGCCGTATTGTTTAATTCTTTTGCTCTCTTATTATAAAAATCTTCTTCTTCGTCCCTAGCACTCGCGGTAGCTCCTTCGCATAACCTAACGACTCTGTCTACGTAGTCGGTCAGTGGTTCGTTAGGGGACATATATACACGTTGTAGATCGTACAAGATTGCTTGGTACGATCGACAGGGCGAATATCGATCCCTCAAAATGTGAAGAAATTGGCTTACGGTTTTACAATTTTCTTCTCTTATACAATAACGATCTCGATCGGTCAATTTGCAAGTTAACCCTGTCAGAAATTGTTCCTCGTATTCACTCGGAATTCGTGGATACAGATTATTTACTGTTCGAAGAAATTGTTCAATAGGAACATATCTAGAGTCGAAAACAGGTATAGCGTCTAGCGTGCGATAGACATGATCGAGATCGTCGATGCGTAAGCGATAAAAGGTAGTCTGGACTTCATTCGTATTTCCAGCGTGAGATTGAGCAAAGGTCGGTGCTATTATTGGTAAGGGAGGAGGAGTTGCGAGAGGACGGCTGGTTTCGCGTTGTGGTGAGTGGCCCATCATCTTGTGGCAGGTAATGATTCGTTCGGAGGAGGGAGGATCCGGCCGGGGGGAGGCTATGGTGACGGACTAGTCTTCCCCCCCACTCGGGTCCTCCAGGCCAACCTCAACCATTCGGTCCTGGCACAGGACTTGTTTGTCCATAGCCTGGCCGAATGGGGGGTTGGCCTGGCCGTCGCCGCCGAGCCGTACCGCGTCCCTGACCGCCCCGATTGGGCGGGGGACGCGCGGGGCTCCGTGGCGGTGGTCGGCGACGAAGCCGCGCCCCTGAGCGATTTGACGCGCGGGCGCGCTTCGTCGCAACACTGTATGGGCGCCTCGTGGTGGTCGGGGTGTATGCCCCTCCGAGCATGCCTCTCGCGGCATTTGAGATGCTGTTGGACGGGATCCGGGACTTTGTGTCCCGTGATCCGACTAGTCCAACATTGGTCCTGGGGGACTTCAATGCGAAGTCTACCCTCTGGGGAAGCCCCAGGACCGACGCGAGGGGCGATGCCGTGGAGGAATGGGCGGCGAGCGCGGACATTCGGCTGCTCAACCGAGGGTCTGCGAGCACGTACGTGCGATGGCAGGGAGAGTCAATCGTTGACCTCTCATGTACTACGCCCGCCGCCGCACGTCTCGTGTCGGGGTGGAGGGTGGCGGAGGATGTGGTAACACTGAGCGACCACCTCTACATCGTTTTTGATGTTTCCGCCACCCCACGATACCACCCCGCTCGCGGCTCGGGCGCAGACCGACCACCGTGTTGGGCGCTCAAGCGCCTGGAGGAGGAACCGCTTATGGTAGCGGCCCTCGCCGTGTCCTGGCCGGGGGTTCCGGCCGGATCGGTCGCGGACGTCGATAGGGAGGCCGAATGGCTCCGGGAGGCAATGACGGCTGCATGCGATGCAGCTATGCTCCGGGCCAGGAACCCCCCTAGGCGGGCCACATACTGGTGGAGCGACGCGATCGCGGCGTTGCGTGACGTGTGTCACCCCGCGCGGCGTCGCTTCACCAGGTCCCGCCGACGACGGAACCGCGACCTGGCGAGGGAGCGCGAGCTCTATGGGGTCTACCGACGAGCAACGGTAGCCCTCCAGAGCGCCATTAGGGAGGCCAAGTCCCGCGCCTGGGGCGAGCTCCTGGAGACGCTGGACCGTGACCTGTGGGGGCGCCCGTACCGCATCGTTCTCGGACGTATGCGATCGGCGGGGCCACCGGTCACGGAGCGTCTTGACCCCCATGCTCTCGAGCGTGTCGTTGAGACCCTCTTCCCGGCTGATCCGAATGAGGGCTCGCGGCCGCTCGAGCCGGCGGACCCGACCAACTGGTCCGCCGAGCTGGGGGTCACGCGAGACAAGCTCGCGGCTGCCGTTCAGCGCATCGGGGCCAACAAGGCTCCGGGGACTGGCGGCATCCCCGGGCGGGCGCTGGGTCTGGCCTCACGCGTCGTTGGACCCCGACTCATGCGGCTGTTTGACGGCTGCATGATGTCGGGGCGGGTCCCGCTGCCCTGGAAGCGGGGCCGGATGGTCTTCGTCCCGAAGAAAGGGAAGCCCGCGGACTCTCCGTCCGCCTACCGGCCGAAATGCCTCCTCGACGAGGCGGGCAAGCTTTTCGAGCGTGTGCTCGCTGCCCGCCTGTCGAGGAGCGTGTCCGACGGTGGTCTGGCACACTGCCAGTACGGTTTCCGCGAGGGAAGGTCAACGCTTGATGCGATTGACCATGTTCATTCCCTCGCGGGCCGGGCAGTTTCCCGCGGTGGTGTGGGCGATATCTCTCGATATCGCCAACGCCTTTAACACCATCCGCTGGGACACGATCCGGGAGGCACTCCGTGAACACGGAGTGCCTCCGTATCTCCGGATCGTGCTGCGGGACTACCTGTCGGACAGGGCGATCGAGTACACCGGCCGGGGTGGCACGATCGTGCGACGGAGAGTTAACCGAGGCGTACCCCAGGGTTCCGTTCTGGGACCCCTACTGTGGAACATGGGGTACGAATCGGTTCTGCGCGGGCCCCTCCCGCCCGGTGTGCGTGTCGTCTGCTATGCAGACGACACGCTGATCATCGCGGTCGGGAGGGAGTGGACGAGGACCATCCGTCTGGCGGAGGTGGGGGTGGCACTCATCGTTGCCCGGATCCGGGACCTGGGATTACAGATTTCGCCGCCAAAGACGGAGGTAGTCATGTTTCATGGACTACCTCTGTCGCGGCGAGTCCCCCAGGCCTGGGTCCGAGTAGGAGACGCCTGTGTCTGGGTCGGGGGACGTATGAAGTACCTCGGCCTCGACCTGGACAGTCGCTGGCGCTTCGAAGAACACTTCGACCGCCTGGTCCCTCGGATTGAAGGCGTGACGACCCTGTTGGGTCGTCTGATGCCCAATCTCGGGGGGCCAGAGGAGAGGGTACGCCGCCTCTACATGGGGGTGGTGCGGGCGATGGCCCTATACGGGTCACCTGTGTGGGTCCGCGACCTGATGGCCGGCCGGCGGAGCCGGCAGCTACTGCGGCGCGTTCAGTGCCGCATGGCCATCAGGATCGCGAGGGGATTCCGCATCATTTCCCACGAGGCGGCGGTCGTCCTGGCGGGGTCGTGCCCTTTGAGTTCCAGGCGGAGGCTGACGCCGATCTGTATCGGCGTCTGCAGAGCCTCCGCCGGAACGGGGCCGACCCGCCGGACGACACGGTCGAGGTGATGAAGCCTCAGTGCCGGCGGCTCGCTCGCGAAAAGTGGCGGCGCCAGCTGTATGACCGCGGCGCCGCCCGGCAGCGGGCCGTGGGCGTGGTCCTGCCCATCCTGGATGGGTGGCTGGACCGTCGGCACGGCAGGCTCTCCTACCGGCTCACGCGGGTGCTCGCCGGGCACGGATGCTTCGGTGAGTACTTGCAGAAGATTGGAGCCGAGGCGACGGCCGAGTGCCACCAGTGCTGCGCGGAGCTGGACTCCGCGCAGCACACATTAGAGGTGTGCCCGGCCTTCTCCAGGGAAAGGCGGGCACTCCGGCGGGAGATAGGAGGGGACCTCTCGCTCCTGGCCGTGGTTGCGGCCATGGTGGGGAGCGAGAGGTCGTGGAAGGCGGTGTCCTCCTTCTGCGAAGCCGTCATGCAGCAGAAGGAGGGCGACGAGCGGGGTCGCTCGCCCCGCGACCCCGCTCGCCGCGAGAGGAGAAGAGCGAGGCGTGATCGTGGGCGGGGCCAAGTGGCCCGCGCAGCCGGCCCCGCCAACGCTGGCGGGGGGCCGGGCCTCCCGTAGGCAGGCGGAAGCCTGCGAGAATGGGCGGACGCGTGCGCGGACCTCGCGGAGCCGCGGCTACTGCGGCTCTTGCCTGCGCGCGCGCGTCCGTCGGGGCCGCTACGGTCGGGGTGGGGACCCTGACCGCATGTTCGTGCGGCCCGGTTGGGCTGGCGTCGGAGTGCAGTCCCCCGACGCTGGCGTAGTAGCGTAAAGGAGGGTGACCGGGGTTCGGTCACCCCTGGGGGCGACGTACTGCCCCCACGGAACAGGACTCCCCGATAACGGGGAGCATAGGCCCGGTGGTGGCGGTGCGTTCGTACGAGATCCCGCCACCGCCGAGTTCCGCCTGAGACGGCTGCCGCGGGGGTTTTAGTGGGTGCAAGCCAAACACTACCCCGGAGTTCCACCCCAGGACTCCAGGGTGTGCGTTTAGGCATTTCCCCCGCGTAAAAAAAAAAAAAAAGGTTACGAGCCGTGATCGAAATAAATATTAAGTGACGAAAGCAAAGAATTTTAGCTTCGATATTTCGATCAAAGGATCCCACTTCTGACACCAATTTGTTACGTCCCGCGTTGCGGTCGTTACTTTATTTATATTGTCGGGTCCTGGCTCCTTTAAGGTGCTAAAGCACGCCCTGTCTAAACTTACCGGTGATGTACGCAATTAGGATATGGAACGGGAGGGATAGGAAATCACTCTCGTTTATAACAATGTTCCGTCGTAGACCGAAACGACGGCTATACAGTCAGACAGTAGCGTTACTTTTTATTATTTTATTCCTTCTTTTAGTCAATTTAAATATTTTCAAGACCGACCCCTTGCAATTTCGATTTCGTTGACAAAGGGAATCAGAGATAAAAGAAGCGATCATTTGGTCTGCAGTCCGCCTTATGCGCTCGGTAACCTGGGACCCATCCGCGCCGGGCCTTACCGGGGCGCGCTGACTCGCAGACAATATAGTCATAAAACCCTACCGTTGAGAGACTCGAAAATTCGTCGCGGTCAACTAGCACCGCGACCACGTGCGCGATATTTTCCTGACGTCCGCTTCGCCCTGAAGGAGAGGTATTCCACCTCCACGTCGCTTGGAAAAACCGAGAAATTTGCCTTCCCCTTCAGGGCATAACCAATAAGGAGGCGAGTTTTGGTTACGCCTCCAGTGAACTTTGAGGAAGCGCGACGTCACACGAATCTCGAACAGGCAGTCGAAAAGATTCATTCGCACTAACACTCGTTCGCAAACGTTCATTCGCAAAACACACTCGTTCGACAAGGGTCACACGGACTCAAGACATTCACGTACTCGTATCGACAAGAGTCAAACGGACTCATTCATTCGACAACAATCATTCGAAAACTCGCACTCGTTACGACAAGAATCACACGGACTCAATTCATTCGACAACATTCACATCACGATTCGTCAGCTCCAACGGTCGAGCAATTATTAGTTTTTCTCACTAGAGAATATTGAATCAGTTGCCTAATATTAATTTGGCGGGCAACAGTCGCAACCGGACGCGTACCACGACGGTCGAGCTTGGAATTTACAACTCCAGGCGGATACGAAAGAGAAATCCACGCGGAAGGGCGCGACAACAACAACAAGATATATTCTAACAATGAACAAAATAAAATATACAATTAAATCTTAACATACCAATGATGAATGATTAACGCTTGCGGCTGGTTCAGGCGGGATTTCAGGTCCTTGAAGGGGCGGAATACTTGCTGGCGCTCGGAGCCGTGGTGCAGGGGTTGGGCACTACGGGATACGTTGTCACCGTCTCGGACGTCGCACTTGCGGTCCGGTGTCTTATCGAACTCGCCTGTTAGGCCGCGCGTAATCGCAAAGTCGCGTCGCACTGAATAGGAAACGTCACGGAACCCGATACTGAACAGCTGAGTGACCGCTGTCGCTCAGCTCGCCGTTACGCGTCAAGAAAAGAGATGAAGCACCGTCTAACGCGAGAGTCGAAACCGTGAGATTAACTAAGGCCTCTTGCCCGGTTTGGACAATCGTTTTATAATGTTTTCCCCCCTTCCTTTATTGAAGAACGTGGAAGATACGGGGTAGCAACAAGCTATTGTTCGTCAGGGAATTCTCGAGTTGTCGTGGCGGTGTTTCGATATTGCTGATCCGTCCGGTCCGTCGGTCAACGTCCCGTCGGTCTACGTCTCGAGGATTCTCGACTACGCGCGTAGCTTTCACGTGTCGCTGATTTGACGATTTTCGCTCGCTCTTCGCGTTTGAAAGTGATAGGAGAAAAATATGCAAGGAAAAGAGGTAATATTCCTGACAGGATATAACACAGACATTGCTCTAAGAATATACGAAAAGAAACGCGACCTCCAAGACACTTTCTCATGAAGTTTTTCCTTCCCAAAAAGTATTGACCATGAAAGAGTGGGGATCGACCTATTACGCCTCACCGATCCTAACGAGGGAGGATCAGTTCAACAATATCAGTTGTCCTTTCCGAACGGTATCCTTTGCATTCTACGAGCCAATAGAGTTCATGTTCGGAAAACTAAGTTTTAGTTTATTACGTAGTGATTATTTAGTAGTATCGCGTATGTCGTCGTTCTAAATAGTGCAAATTAATTATTGTAGGTTTTATTAAGTATTGCAGATTTTATTAATTATTGCAAGTTTTATTAAATATTGTAGATTTTATTCATTATTGCAGGTTTTAATAAATATTGTAGGTTTTATTCATTATTGCAGGTTTTATTAAATATTGTAGGTTTTATTAATTATATCGTGTTAAAAATTAGTATAAAAGTTAGTGTTAAATAGTTTTAAATTAATTATTTTGAGTGTTAGTTTTGTGTAACCTATAGATTGTTAAACCCAACGGAGGAACAGCTCGCGGGTCTACTTAATTGCGCAGTGTGTGAACATTTTTCGCGGTCGGGACAATCGCGCTGTGTGTATGGACATTTCTCGCGGACGGTACAATGGCTCAGTGTGTGTGGACACTTTTCGCGGACTTCTGTGGTGTACGTGCATGTGCGAATTAATTTCATGTATACTCGTGGACAGGACAATTGTGATACGTGACAACTGGAGGGGGCACTAACCCTCTCTACTCGATAATATTCATAAGAAGATATTTACATTTCTTGCGAATTTTATCGAGTAATCAGAGTTAATGCGATACAGGTGGATTCGACTCAAATACCGCGGGCACAAGTTATCGACATCTTCTACGAGGGTAAGTAAACAGCTGTTCTACCGACTTTTCCTGCACGTCGTTGAGTCTTTAAAGTAACTGTACGCCCCTGAAGAGCCGTGATCCGCTGACACACCGTGCGCGCGGATTGCCATGATTTGGGTCAATTTTTAAACGCTTATAATTATCAAACGAAGCATTTTTCGCAATTTCGTTATTCTTGATTTTCGTCTTATTTTGCCTCAAAGAATCACCCCTTAAATTTTTCCCACTAGTTGTCGAACACCCTGTATAACTACAAAAGTGGAAAGTTCTTTTTGTATATACAAAAATTTATAAAAATTATATGCTCACATAATTCAATAAACCATTGATAAATGGACATTTCTTGCATGCAATGACTATCTCTGTCTCTTACGATTAAGAATTTATATGTGAAATAGCGACCAAATTATTTTGTTCATAAATGACGCATCGTAAAAAATTCTCCTTTCGGTAGCGTAATAAATCATAAAAGAACTGAACAATTTCTGTATTTACAGTGTTGTTCTATCTCGTATCGTTACAAAGTTATATCAAGAATACGAAAAAACGCGAAAACTTTAAAGGCTGATTTCACCCTCTCATATTGAAAACGGACAGGAAAAAGAATTGTTCCAGGCATAGTTCAATATGCTCTACATTCATGCGAAGTTTCATTAAAATCAGAATTTCCGGGTTCGGTACCTTCCCTTGTAGTTCAAGTCTGTATATTTGATAAGTTATTGAAAAATGTACCGATGTAAAGTTTGTTACGACGCAATTTTGCGCCGTGTCCTCCCGCCCGAAGTTTGACTCGGGCGCGGAGGAACCAAGAACCGGACCGCCCCTCCGCCGCTCCCTACCTGCGCGAAAATAATATCGAAGCGCTCCTGGAGGATTCATAGGGAAATAATACCGTTGAAATTTGTATTAACCGTGTGTTTATCTCGCGCCGAGTACCGCTCGCGATTGCAGGGCTGTCACGAGAAGGGTCCAAATGGGGACAAAAACGCAATATCGCCCGTACCCACCGACTCTGCTACAGGGACCGCCCCGGAATTCCGTCGAGCGGCCGCTCGACCGGATAAGCGTCCTATCCCGGGGGGATAGGACAGGAGGAATCAGGGCCTGCTCTCGCATCGAAGCTGGGCTTTGAGAGGCGCTTGGTCGGCCGAGGGGGCCACCGGAAACCACCCACCGGATGAGGATCGGCGATCCGGACGTCTTCCTCCGCAGAAGGACCCCACGAAGGAGGAGTCCGAGAGCAGGGAACCCGTGAGAAGTCGCAGCAACCACGTAGGAGGGTGTCAGACTGGGCTCCTCACACGAAGGAAGCGATTTCCGTGGCCAGGGGATCCTTCCTAGGCGTGCCGTCCCTGGGCCGAAGGAGCACGGCTCCACAGGAGTCACGGGGGGGTACGGGGGGCGATAAGACAGGATAGTGGGGGGGCCCACTAGATCCTCGCGACGCGTGTCAAGCCCCGTAATCGTCACTTGAGTGGTTAGCGTCAGCTTGTACAGTCGCATTTTTAAAAGTCTCGCGTGTGTAAGGACCGCCCGAAGGGAGCGAGCGTTAAGGACTGGAAATCGACTGCTGTAAGTGATCTCTCTCTCCCGTTCTCTTCCGGCAATCTAGATCTCGTTCGTCGGATTATCGCGTGATGAGGGCTTGAATATCGTATCTCGCTAGCGCGCGCGGGAGAACCACGGTGGTTCCTCGGGAAGAGTAATATCGTACTTCCGGGCAGTTTTCCTCCAGGGCGTAGAAGTTATGCGACTGCCGCTCAAGTCATTGTACCGTCCTTTGTTATCGGCGGTATCGTAGTACCGTCTGACCGCGTCTCTGTAACATTTCGCATTAAACATCTCGAGCGGTCGGGGACCTTGGAATAACGAAATATCGAATCTCGCACCGGAATCCGGTTGTATCGATGGCGTGAGCCGCGACGATAGTCGACCGCCGCTGTCTTGTCTTTCCGTTCAGAAACCACCTCATACTGTTGTAACGCGGTCTCGTCCGAGGCCGGCGAAAGAAAGCAGAATAAATCGTTGTTCGTGTTGTTAACTACTGGAGAACGCTTTCTTTACGTGTCTGTGTCGTCCACCAACGATCCTTGTCGCGAGGGAAGTCTATCCCTCCGATATTTGCGGGACCCTGGGACCCTCGTAGAGTTCGACCCCTCGGTAGGGGCAGGTTTCGGTCCGATACTCGAAGAGTATCGGTCGGTGCGTGGAAACGTACCTGGCGCCCGGAGAATTGGTCGTGGGGATTCGCGGGGACGCGAGCGGAGGCGGAGGACCGGGGAGGGCGCACGTTGTTCGTATCGTGTTTCGGCCGCGCGACCGGCCGAAATCTCGATTAACGTAACAAGTTCAATATCATTGGCAGCACTTAATTCAAACTTTTGGGAGAAATGGTTAATGGTCTATTCATTGTACATAAGTCGATTTTTATGTCAGTCCAATCATGACAATATCAGATCATGTCCTCTGGGGAATGCGAATTTCTTTTCAAGGTGAATTATAAACATATCATCGAAACTATTTATTCTCCGTGCAATTTCCCTCATTTTCTACTATGCTCGTCATTTTTCTACTAATTTTTCAATGCCTGTCTTACAAAAATTCCTTTGCTTCGTTGCAAAGAAGTTGTCTAACAGCTTCTTTATAAGACATTTTTGACGTTGTTGACATTGGTCATATTTCTTTCGCTTCATGATGAGGCAATAATCTGTTGCTGTCCCAACCAAACTCCTCTACTTCTGCAGTATCCATCTTGCCATATGTACCCGTGCGTGTCCTGATGAAAGAGGGAACTCCGCTTCTCTCGTGGAAATCTGACCGTTTTGCTTCCAACGTTGACTTCAACCGATCTAGTTGCTCGCGGTAGGCTTCTGTGGTAATCGTCCTGTTCGGTTGCTAGCAGCTTAAGTGCCTTGTATATACATACCATCAAACACCTACAAGAATCTTGTTTGGGTACAGGCTTAGTTTTGCCTGTGATGTAGAGGATTCTCTTGGATTTAACCGCAGCCTTTTATGTAGTGATGGGTAACTGAGCAGTTCGAGCTACTCGAACGAGCTTGGGTGACAGGTTTATGATCTCAGCGGATATCCGAGGCTCTGGCACGCGAAGGCGAAGGATGTTATCTGGCCGCCGGCAACCGAGCCTCGGGTTACAATGTACCACACGGAACGAATCACCCATGAAAAAAAATTTCAACTGTTACTCCTTTCAGTGTACTTTACTTTCGTAAAAATGTTATGAATAAATGTAGGGGATTCTCTTGATGAAAATAAGTCCAAACGCAACATAAATCGGATTATATTTAATAATAAAACTTGATTTCCTTGCAATTTTTCAGATATTTTGGTGAAGTGCGTCGTGCTTAGAACAATGAAAAACCGATTTGTTTGACATTTCTTCCGTAAAAAAGTAATTTATACGTTATTAAATATAGTCCGATTTATGTCGCGTTTGGACTTATTTTCAAGAGAATCCCCTACATTTAATCATAACATTTTTACGAAAGTACACCGAAAGGAGTAACAGTTTAAATTTTTTTTTCATGGGTGATTTGTTTCGTGTGTTACATTGTAACCCGAGGGTCGGTTGCCGGCGGCCAGATAACATCCTTCGCCTTCACGTGCCAGAGCCTTGGGTCTCCGCTGAGATTATAAACCTGTCACCCGAACTCGTTCGAGTAGCTCGAACTGCTCGATTACCCATCACTACTTTTATGCTTGTAATGACTCATACTTTAAACGATTCTGAACATAGGAACACACACATTATGACAGATATTACAAATGCCGATAAACGGTGGGAATGATTGGAATCAGTTTTTCGGACAATTCTTCAATTATGACAGTTGGATTTTATTTACCTATCTATATTGGACTACATTTTTTTTATCCTCGTGGCGTAATAGTTGTGGTCATGACCAACTCAATGATCTAAAATCTAAACAGTGTAACCTTCGCGTGATCTTGAGTACGAAAAATCCATAAAGAAATGTAGGGAGGAGCAGACAATCGTCTACAAAGATGTATCGACGTTCATGGACATTATTTCGAGCATTTGTGAAAATTAATTTTCTATGCTAATCCTTCTATCGTAGTTATTTTATTATTTAAATCCACTTCCCATACATTTATGAATTTTTCCTGTTCAAGGTCACATGAAGATATTATACTATTATAGTTCATTGGATTGGCCTTGACCTAAACTATTACGCCGCGATGATAAAAATACGTAGTCCCGTTAAAAAAACATCCATAAACTTGAAATTTTTAAAAATATAACCTTGAGAAAAATTTGTTGCTTGTCACAATATTTGCCTCTTCTAACTAAATGTCATTTTCCTCTCACATTTTTTGTATCGTCAAAAGCAAGTAAGATACGTAAGTTGTTTTCGTCAGGTGGGACACCCTGTATAAGGTAGCTTGTTGCATGTAATCCTTAATTCTATTGAGTAAATAATTAATAACCTACTGAACGTCTGAAAATGATCATTCAGTTCAAAGTGCCTCCTCCGTCATTTTCTCCATTAAGGGGACTAGGCAGTCGAAAAATTAAAATTTTTTGTATTGCATTTTTCGAAAATCTTATCCTTTCTGACTAAAATGCCTTTTTATTTCATATTAAAATTCGAAAAATTGTTGTTTTCGCAGCTAATTTTCGGATTAACTGTCGACTTAACTTTTATAGTTGGTCACACAAAAGTATTCGGCTACAGTTTTGTGAGAAATTGTAAATAGGTTTGCAAATCAAAACTTTATCAAAACTTATGTTGAATAAACAGTTCTTTTAAAATAATCTAATAAATGTTTGTTAAAAATATGTTTTGATCATACAGAACGCAGACGTGAGTTTCAATAATATGGTTTGGAAAATAGATCCAAAGAGGATCTTTAGCGGCAAAGAAAGAATAGAAATACATACTTATCTATCAGCTGCTGTATGTACTGACAGCTGTAAAAGATTGTTATTTTTGTTGGAATAGTTAAGAGTGAAAGCTGAAGAACACACCGCGGCCGTACGTACGCTAATGGATGAAAAACGCTTGCACGACGTTGATATACATAGTTTGCAAAATAGGTCCAAAACAAAACGAATCCAAAAAAAAGATCAGCAACAACAGGCTGATATTGAGGAAGGATTAGAAACATCATACTATTCTACTAGTGCTCATTAAACGAGGTATATGTAGGTAAAAGTACTTTGAAACGTGAAAACAACTATAAACGTGTTTTTCTAGAAACTTTTCTTTCTCTTGTTTTTTCCCTGATTGCGAATGAACGGAGGTTCGAATAGATATGAAAAGTTATAGGATGTGTAAAACATGTATCACTTCCCGCTGAACCCCTGAGATATAGTCCGTAAGAATTCGAGACTTTTCCAAAAAAATTAAAGAGTTACGGTTTTTCAGTAGCGCATAAGCAAGGCCAAGTTTTTTTCGACAAGATCGCCGTTGTTCGGCCATCAATTTAATAATTTTGTTTCGATTTTTTATTTTGTAAGTTCAGCCGGAAATTACGGATCGAACAAACGAAAATCACCTTGTGAAATTGAATTACGTCACTTTTGAAGACTGATATAAGGGCAAAACCACAGAAAAACGTTGAAATGTGTATCAGTCTACATCGCCATTTTGAAAGCACATATCTGGACCCCGGAGCCAGAGTGTATTAAGTTTACTTTTTAAAAAAATGACATTTTCCATGTTTCCTGTATCAAATATTTCCCTCTTTCCGATGGTAAAAATTATTTCGTTCTACATTGTCTAGTTTTGAATACATAGGTATATGTAGGTACATAATGGTTAAAAAATTATATTAAGTTTATATTTTTAAAACAGTGTTAAGTCCATCACATAGAGGAATTAATGCAAAGTTCACCATTTCTAGATATAGAGATTTGTCTAAAATCTATTCAATAGTTTGAAGATAGCGATTGTTCCTCGCTCAATTCTTACTAAACGGTTCCAAAGTTACAAGATATTTGCATCTCTGATTTGCTCTCCTCTGAGGTCCAGATATATATTTCATACCAATAGTTTTTTAAACCTTACGATGGACTTGCTTCCATTTTCTTTTGCATAATTGAAAAAAAAGTTTTTTTTCGCGAAAAACGATTGCCTATGTAGTTCCCTTAATCCGTAGCATAATTTTTACCCCGTTATAACTGCTTCCTGTCTTCCTCCGACTGCCAAGACAGATGTCTCTTGCGCAAGAGACAAGTAAATCCACCGTCCTTTTACGCTCCTTGGTTTCCGTCATCGCGGGAGAAGAATCTAAACATCGAACTTTCCGCCATTGTGCGATTAAGAGCGCGCAAAATTCCGACTAATCCGGCATACTTAGTTCAAACACCTCCCACGAATACGAAGCAGCTTACAGTGTAATCCAGCACGTGTGATGCTGTAATTAAATATTTGTAAACAGAAGGAATTCCTCGAGTCCTCCAGTTGCCAGCTAATTAGAGAAACAATGAACTTAATCTTGTTGCCTGAGTTTTTCTCAATGGTGTCCGAAGACGGATGTTCGATTGGTCCGGAAACTTTGTTTCGAACCGGGGAACTTCCGGACCTGCTAAAACTGTTGTGAAGTTTGTACGAGACTCGACAAAAGTAATACATAGATCGTAACAGAAATTTAGTGAAGGTATTAAATCCATTCTTAACGCGGGATGGTACATAGTAAGGTATGAAAGTTTTCCGCTTATCCTGATTTATCTTCTGAGAGGAAAAAATAAATAGGAAATCATTATTTCACAGTATAGTTTCGTTATACAGGGTGTCTTAACTAACTTGATCACCTCGAATAATGACTTAACGGTACACTTTATAAAAATTTTGAGACGTAGAACTTAAATGACATCAAGGGGCCCATCTTATCAAGTACGTGCTTTTTTTGTCACCTTGATTTTTTTTCACGGGTGATCTATTTTTTGTACCATAAATCGATAGAGTACTAAATTGTGAATAAAAATGTGTTGGCCTTCACACGTCCTAAACCTAATACATAGTTAACGGGATATTTACAAAATAATTTTTAATACGTACTTACTATAGGTGATCGAACTGATGCCCCCAACTTCAATACAGCGATTATTTTGTAAATACATGGTTAATTTTTAGGGTTAGAATGTATGAAGGTCGACACATGTTTATTCGGAATTTGATACTCTATCGATTACTCTATACTCTTGATGTCATCTAAGTTCCACGTCTTAAAATTTTCATAAACTGTACCGTTAAGACATGATTCGAGGTGATCAAGTTACCTGGGACACCCTGTATATGCACAGTGATAGCATGTGATTTCACGTGACAAGATGCTGATATGTTTCTACTTTAATTTTCACGCAGTATCGATGCAATACAATTACGAGGTAGGTATTCCCCTACTTGCCCTCCCCCCAACCCCTTCGCTCTTCAAGGATAGGTATGATAGGTATGATCAACATTCTACGAACGCATAGGGTCGGCCAGACTCTGTGGTGTACTTGAGGGTTAATTCATGTCAAATAAGTAACCAGTCTTTAAGTATCAATAATGGTGATGCCGATGACGATAATAAGTCATTTTAGATCATCATTTGATAACACTGCCAGGCAAATAAATAGAAAAAAAAATAACGTATCAAACGTTACGTTAGAAATAGGAAAATATTTCTTACACCCGCTTTTTAAATAGAAAAAATAAACCATTACAATTTTGGTTCGAAGATGCTACTAATTTTCCCATTTTAAGTAAATCAGTCAAACAATACTTATAGCTACATCACGTATAACTGAATACAGAGTTTTCTCTATAGCTATGTAGTATCATTATTGACAAGAAAAGAACTAGACCCGATGATAAAATTATGCGAAAAATTATTTTTCTACCTGATCACTTTAAATATATGGATAATATATAGGAAATATGAAATATTCCATAATTTCTTTTCCTAAACTGGTTAGTGTATTCATCAGTACCCCAAAATACATTGCAGGTTAATGCAACTGCGAGAATTGTAGAATATGTGAGATGGTCGAATAAATGTCTGAACCTTTTATACAGTATCATGTTTTAATTGTTATCATTAGTTGTTGATAATTTCGTAAGTAATCGAGGGATAGATTGAATTACGGAATTGGTCGACAGATTGTCGGAGGAAAACGTGAGCTGTAACATCGCGGTAGGAGTAGTGGGGGAGCCTAGGCTGTGATTCGCTGCACCGCAGGGAAAACGACTCTGTTCGACTGTCCGGAAACCGTCGCTTAAGGGGGGAGACTCCGTGGCCCGTGCGCTGGCCGCCGTGCACTCACACAATCAACGGGAACCGTGTATGTATATGCGATGTGCAAGAGAGACAATCGATTTCGTAAATTCCAACTTCTGTCTGAACAATTGCACAAATGAACTTTTCACGGGTATAGAACTCACGGGTAGACTTCCCTACAGGGTGGTCTGGTCCGTATAAACACCAATAAACACATTTTAATTGAAAGAATTAGAATTTTAGAAAGTGTGCGATTGTGACAGACGCCGATGAAAACACACAAGATGGCTGCACAAGTCACATTTTGTCAAATATCTCACGATTTAATGGTTTTCTCGTTAAACGCAGACCAGACCACCCTGCACACCACTATCACACTATCGTAGAAATCCAATTTTTGTCACTTTATCACGTCTGGAACGCAGAAGTTGGAATTTACGAATCGACGCGTCCAGAAGCAGTATAAACAGTGGTATAGTTCAAGGATTCTCCGCTAGAGGCGTTTATGGTATTTGTCAGTCACTTTAGCCTGCGTTACCACGAGCATCGATAAAACAGAGGGAGTCGGTAAATGTAACCTCGCAACACGTGGTGGATCGTATCGATTGTTTTGTTACGCTGTTGCCATTCGACAATTCTGCCCGTCAGGAGAACGATGGAACAGCTACGGCCTACGGCTCGTGGCGAGATTTCGATTCTCGCGGAACGTAGGAAAAGAACGACGCGAGGGAAAGAAATCCGAGAATTAAACAATACGTACTAATGTGTGCAAGGATGAACCTTCTTATTCGTACTTGCAATGATGCTTATTTTTTTATTTAATGAAATTACATACGAGATACTTGACATGATATTCTCGAGAAACAAATTGTAAAAATGGCACAATATATATTCCGGGCGTTCCACATACGAAAAACATGGAGTACTATACACATCTCTTGTTGGAAATGGTATATATTAATTTTTTATTGACATAATTGACGCAGGTGTTATATACTTACACAAATATTTCATAAAAGAGACACAAAAGGAACACAATTAATCGCATACGCTCTGTCAATCTTTCATTCGTCGCCCAGCGGAGATAGATTTTGTACTAACAACTGATTGCTGTCGCATGCGTACTTAGCGTATCATCTTCGCTGCGTCTGCACCTGTTCCAGTACGTATTTTGTTTTAAAAATTGGACCAAACGACTTGAGTTTTTTTGAGAAGCTAGAAGGATTAACTTATTAGATGACATGTTTTCGTTGTTTCGAAAAAATTACAATTGTTGGAATAGCGAAGAAAATAGTAAAAATATTAAGAAGTCCTTTTTACATATTTTTCTGATCCTATAGTGAAAATTTAACAAATACCTCTTATACACTTAATTAAGATACATACACGCTGAAAATTGCAGGGTATAAGTTACAAACTATTAAAAGTGGTTAGACTTACAAGTTAGAGTTACAAATAAGTTACAAAACTAAAAAACTCGTACTTTCGACTTATAAACCTGAAGATTTTTTACTACTTCGGTGCTCGTAGCTTCTTTGCTTTGACCGACGAATTTTGTTATGACTGGGCCCGATAATGGTGGCCTGACCTAGGTCACTCTGAAAGTCACCATCGGGTGTCGATCGAAAACCAAGAGACAGGAATACTGTGTCGTTGAACGTCGACTAGAATGGTCATAAAACCAGCTTTCGATTTCACTATTGTTATTAAGCAGTATTATTGATATATATACATAGATAGTAATGATATACTTAGTCATGGCAATGAGGAAACTGTAACATCGCAGCTACACTTTTCTTTTTCTTAGATATATAAGTCTACAAGAGGCATATTTCGAATGTTCATTATAGGCTAAGATAAAAAAGTGAAAAAAGTGTCTGTTACTATTTTTGTGCGTGTTTTGTCAAACATTTCCCTGTACATTGTGAAACAACTAATTACAATTAAATCATTAAAACTTAATTATCTAGACTAATCTTTAACTTCTCATAAACATTCAAATCATTTTACAGATAACTAGCTGAGTACTCCCCCTTAAGGGGGGAGTCTCCTTTGTGGCCAACTCCGAATCGATCGAAGCGCTGATGTAAACAATCGGACGCCAGCGGAAACACAAAACCGATATTTGGGACGGCTTGATAATACGACATCTAGTGGCAGTACCCACAAATAAATTTTGTTCCCCGTTACCATCAAGCTGGGATTGAGTATTTCCTACGCGAAGACAGTGTTGCCGGACAGTATCGTTTTTCTGACGCTGTTGCCTCATGTCCTGCATGCAATTCTACCCGTGAGGAGAACGATGGAATAGCTACGGCCTACGGCTCGTGGCGAGATTTGGATTCTCGCCGAACGTCCAAGACCAGCGACCGACAATCGGCATACAATGTAAACAGACGTAGATGAGATAAGCAATGACGCACGAATGAAAATTTAAACTTTTACAATTTGCAATATATTTTAATGAAAATGTCGTGAATGAACTGAAGAAATTCTCCCGATTAAAATGCGTCCAAATTCGAGTGTAATTGGACAATTGTTACTCATACGTAATGTTGCGGATGAAAATGACATATTATTGAAAATAATCCGAATGATGTCGTATTTGGACTCATTTCCACCGACAGAATCTCCTCAGTTCATTCGTGACACTTTAATGAATGTATACTGAAAACTACAAAAGATTAAATTTGCATTCATGCGTTTCATTCCTTATCTGTTTACATTATATTTCCATCGTCAGTCGCTGGCCTCTCGCCCGGCGCTCAACAGCCCATTTATTCCTGGTGGCCAAAGTTAGTCGAAGGAACAGTCAAGCGACAATGTTCTTTAGCTAACGATGAGCTGAGGCAGAGAAACAAGTTTAAAAAGCCGCAAATCGATGTGATTCATATTGCACTATCCAAAATTCTATGCTGCTTATTTATTCACGATATATTACAGTCTAGTCTGTATATACGAACTAAAATATGATTTGCAATATGAAACTTCCCTGCGCGAGAGCGGGTACGTCAGCTAGTTATCCATAAAATGATTTGAATGTTTATGAGAAGTTAAAAATAGATAAGAAGTTAAAGGTAGATAATTAAGTTTTAATGATTTAATTGTAATTAGTTGTTTCACAATGTACATGGAAATGTTTGACAAAACACGCACAAAAATAGTAACAGACACTTTTTTCAACTTTTTTATCTTAGCCTATACTGAACATTTGAAATATGCCTCTTGTACACTTATATATCTAAGAAAAAGAAAAGTGTAGCTGCGATGTTACAGTTTCCTTATTGCCATGACTAAGTATATCATTACTATCTAT
>NW_015374065.1:103070-105759 GCF_001272555.1 Dufourea novaeangliae | reverse complement strand
ACGTCCATTTTTGTCTATTGTAAATTGTATTTAATTTCATTTTATTAAAAGTTATGTACATATTCTTCAATTACAATTATATAAAAGTTGAGTAATTAATTTCACCAATTTCCGTCTCAACAGCTGTAAGGAATTTTCTGGAATTCACCAGATCATTTGAATAGAGGCGAGTATTTCATGTGTAGCTCTTTTCATGGTATTACAGCGAGTATATCACGTGTAGCTCTTTTCATGAAACTGTTGTGAATCTCGCCCTCATCTTGTAGCGGCGTCCAGCGTAAGCTTCACAAGCGTGAAATTCAAATTGAGGTATATGATTGTAATTAGAAAAGAAGGTAGAAGTGAAGTTGGCATTATTTAAAAGCAACTGAAATCAGCTCTGCATTCTTTTAAAATGCATATTTCAATTAATTAATATTTGCTTAGGGATGAATGTTTTAACAGTCGAATTTCGCTTTTACTCCTTCTCTAAAATATATTAAATCATGACAAATATGTTAAACACTTTAAAATTATAAAATGAGTACTTAGCTGAAAGAAATGTATTAGCCAATCAGGAATTATTTCATAATTAAATATGATTTTATTGGCTCTTGGTATCTAAGGACATATAGTAATTAACAAGATGTAACAAAAACGATCGTTTTGTAAAGGAGACCATTACAGTATTGACCCTCGATAAATAAAGACGTATTTTTCAAATTATTGTTGTGTACTTTAAAAGAAATCTCTGGAAAAGGCCGCAACAAATTTGGTGACAGCGGTGGGATTCGCTAAAGTTTGTACATCCTCAACTCGGCTCGCCGGCTCACAAGGAACATTTTGAATCACTTGGACTTCGTCAAATCAGCATCCTCTTTCTCTTGGGTTTTGAGCGGTTTTCCCAAGAGCCTGGGTGAATACCGAAGAGGAGTAATTCTCGGTGGCCGCTGAAAGCTCATCTTCCCCAAAGACCACACGCTGATGGAGATTCGTGAGATGTTTCAATTTTAAAATTTCTAATTGTTCAACGCGTGTTGTATTAGTTTTAATAATTGTGTTTATTCGAATTCAATATATATATATACATATATTAAGTTGTTCGTCACATAACGTTGTTAATATATTTATATTGCAAAAATGCCGCCATTTGCGAAAAAATTCAAAAGGGCTAAGAA
This sequence comes from Dufourea novaeangliae, assembly GCF_001272555.1. Classification (NCBI taxonomy): domain Eukaryota; kingdom Metazoa; phylum Arthropoda; class Insecta; order Hymenoptera; family Halictidae; genus Dufourea; species Dufourea novaeangliae. The sequence goes on along the minus strand of NW_015374065.1, from coordinate 104,602 downwards.
AGTCCGAAAAACAAGCTTGAATTGTAGTGGTTCTTTCGAAGTGGAGGAACTAGTGACAGAAACGCATGGTGTAGAATCAGTTTCTTGTGTATCGCAAGTAAGAGATCTGAGTGTGATACAGAACTCATCTTCTTCACCTCGTGAATCGAATCTTTTTTTTTTTTTTCGGGGGGAAATGCATTATGCACACCTCGGAGTTCTGGGGTGGGGCTCCGAGGTAGTGTGGGACTCTCACCCACTAAAACCCCCGCGACAGCCTTCTCGGGCGGAACTCGGCGGTGGCGGGATCTCTTATGAACGCACCGCCACCGCCGCGCCTGTGCTCCCCTTATCGGAGAGCCCGTTCCGTAGGGGCGATCGAACGCACCCCAGAGGTGACCGATACCCCGGTCACCCCCCATTCACTACTCCGCCAGCGTCACAGGACTGCACTCCGACGCCGGCACTACCGGGCCGCTTTGGATGCAGCCGGGGCCCCCCCCCCGACTGCATCAGCGGCCCCGGCGGACGCGCGCGTGAAGGCGGGAGCCACAGGAGCCGAAGCTCCGGCTCCCGATGTCCACGCACGCGTCCGCGCATACACGCAGGCCTTGCCTGCCGCATAGCGAGGAGACGCCTACGTGGGGGGAATCTGTCCACCCCCGCCGGCGTCGTCGGGGCCGGCTGTGCGGGCCCCACGGCCCCGACCCCGACCCCGCCTCGCTCTCCTCCTCTCTCGACGAGCGGCGCTGTGTGACACACGTCACGCAGCGCAGCGATCTCGTCGCTCCACCAATACGAGGCCCGTCTAGGGGGCTTCCTGACTCGGGGCATGGCTGCGTCACACGCAGACGCCATTGCCTCCCGGAACCATTCAGTCTCCCTGTCGACGTCCGCGACCGGTCCGGCCGGAGCCTCCGGCCAGGACACGGCGAGGGCCGCTGCCATCAGCGCGTCCTCCTCCAGGCGCTTGAGCGCCCATCTACACGGCGGCCGGCCAGCGCCCGGGCGGAGAGCGGGGTGGTTTCGAGGGGCGGCGGAAACATAAAAAATAATATGGAGGTGGTCACTAAGTGTCACCACCTCCTCCGCCACCCTCCACCCCGACACGAGACGCGCGGCGGCGGGAGTAGCCCATGAGAGGTCGACGATTTACTCTCCCTGCCACCGCACGCACGTGCTCGCAGACCCTCGGTTGAGCAGCCGAAGGTCCGCGCTCGCCGCCCATTCGTCCACGGCATCGCCCCTCGCGTCGGTCCTGGGGCCTCCCCAGAGGGTAGACTTCACATTGAAGTGCCCCAGAACCAATGTTGGACGAGTCCGATGACGCGACACAAAGTCCCGGATCCCGTCCAACAGCATCTCAAATGCCGCGAGGGGCATGCTCGGAGAGGCATACACCCCGACCACCGCGAGGCGCCCATACAGCGCCGCGAGGAAGCCGCACCCGCGCCACAAAACGCTCAGGGGCACGGCCCCGTCGCCGACCACCGTCACGGAGCCCGGCACGTCCCCCGCCCAATCGGAGCGGTCAAGGACGCGGTACGGCTTGG
>NW_015374065.1:102282-102571 GCF_001272555.1 Dufourea novaeangliae | reverse complement strand
GGGGCCGCCGCGCAGTCCCGGACCATATGCCCCTCGCCGCCGCAGCCGTAGCACCGTCCGCCACGGTCCGCATCACGCGGACACTTTTGGCGGACGTGCCTTTCTTCCAGGCAGCGGTAGCACCTGAGGGGCCGGGCTGTCAGCCGCCCGGCGGCCACGAGGGGGCAGCGCACCCACGCGGAGCCAAGGCCGGACGCGTTTCGGCGGATCTCGCCGGAACGGACCTCGGCAGGCGCGCAGCCGCCGACACGGGCGACCGCCGCCGCCACGGCCTCCGCGGTCACCGACT
>NW_015374065.1:77602-102158 GCF_001272555.1 Dufourea novaeangliae | reverse complement strand
GTCGAGGCACGCCATAATGCGCGCCTCGAAGGCCGCGAAGAGGCGCCCCACGCGCCTCTCCACAACCCCCTCGACGTCGGCCACGGTGAGCGCGCGCCCCGCGGCCGGCATCTCGCTGGGCACGCAGGAGGACGCCCCAACCGCGCCTCGCGGCGGCGTGGGCGGGGCCGGAAACGGCGCCGGCACGGATTATGACCAGGCTTATGCCAGGACCCGGTGATTGAAAGGCGGCTGCAGCAGATCGAAGCCTGAGCCGAGGATGGGCTATATACCAAACTTACGCCAGGACCCGGAAGTTGACTCGGACCAAAAGAGTCTGGTAACGGTGTCTGGACTCGTGGTACTATATTTGGGTATTGGTACTATATATGTGGTATTATATCTGTTTGTAAACTTGAAAAAATAACATTAAAGTGATAGGATCCAAGTGCACTCAACAAGGTCTGTCGTAAGCGTCTTTTATTGCGTATCGGTCGTCTTAGAAGCGTGGACGTACAATGCTCGCGCTTCTTTGTCGTGGCGTCACATCGTGGCACCGGGACCTCCCGCTGTCGACTTCGTGTCATCGGCCTACATTCGGGGAAATGGCTCTAGCCGTTCCCTTCCGCGGTATTCGACAAATTACGCAGCGTTCGCCACAACATTAACCCCCCCCCCCCCGCCTGTTATGTTACACCTTACATCATTTCCTTACCTTTTTGCTTATCCACCAAACCTCCTATCTTTAATATAATCCATTTATCGTATAAATCATTGAATGAGAGAGGTTACCTTCCATTACCTCACATTTCCTTCCTTTTATCACCTAAGATTAATTTCTATCATATTCCACTCCTTTCCTCCTATGTTCTCTGCTCCTCCATCAATCTTAATCGAATCTTATCCACTTCCCTCGCAAATTCCAATAATCCCTGGATGCTAACATCCACTAAGTCTTCCTCCTCCAGTATATGTCGTCTTAGATGCTTTAGATTCGTGGACAACGCATCAAAATATGCTCCGCTGATTCAATGTCCTCTTGACAAAATGTTCAAATCTCATCCTCAATTTCCCCCATCCTTGCTAGATGGTAGTTTAACCTTGCATGACCCGTAAATAGTCCAGCTATTCTTTTCGTATCTTCCCTTCGAAGATCCATGAACTGTTTCCAGTATTTATACACTCTCTCTTGACCTATAAACAATTTATTCACTCTGCATCCCTGTGCCTCGTCCGAGGTGCGCTTTTTTTCTCCCGAGTCCATCTACGCCTACCCTGCCTGTATATTGCCTCCGCGAAAGGCAATATCCGATCCATAGCCTTCGGTGGTTCATAAGATCCTGTATTGGCTAGAGTGTCTGCTAGCTCGTTACTTTTAATACCCTTATGACCCGGTACCCAACATACATGTTTCAGTGTGCAAGAATAGAATAACAGATATCGTGGCGAACGGAGAAAAATATTACGCGTTTCGATCCGAAATTGAGAAGAGAAACGAAACGAACAATTAGTGGTAATGTTACCTCGTTTAATATACGTGTAGCACGTGCTTCGGCACATGTTCCGCGAAGTTGACAAAAAAAAGCGACGAGACGCGACAAGCCAGTACGAAGACGAGACAAGGCACGACAAGAAGACAAGAAGGATACATCGCTCGAACGATCAATATCTACAGATACGAGGAGTGCACCGTTGAGCACGGAGTTGAGGGGGAACAAAACGCGAACCGGGAGTCACCTACTTACGCGATACAGGTGACTGTGTTATCGACGCTGTTCGTCGCAACAATACAGTAACCTTATTACCTAGTCTAGCCAGATCGTTCAGTTGTTCCTTACATCTGCATGCTGTTACCGACGTGTGAATCATTCTTTGTATACTTAACAACACTGCTTGACTGTCCGTGTATATATTTATATTCTTGTTCCGCGTATTATGCGACTCCGCCTGGAAAACCGTAACATCCTTACCTAATCGTGTAAAATGTTGTTCCGTGAACCCATTAGTCCATCCTGATCCCGCCAGATCATTTCTGCCGAATCCGTTCGTGTAACAGTTTTCCTGAACGCGGTTTATAACCTCATTCCTTCCCCACTGGTCACGCGTCGGAATTGACGTCTGAAAATGTTGCTCCATTACCATATACGGAGCACACCTGTCCTATTCGAGTTGCATCAATTGCCTTAATTACACGTCAGCCATCACATACATAATAGAGGCATGTCTGAAGTTGTTGACCCTCCAACTGTTCCAACACCTCAATCTATGAGCCGTTTTTATAGTCGGTGAGCCAGCGACACATTTTTGTGGCCAATTTGCTCAAGGTTGATTTATGTTTTATTCGACAATATTTGAGCTACACATTCAGGAAACGACCTCCTGCCAGCGCACCAGCGGAACAACGCTTGACAGCAGCGTGTCAACTATGTAAAAAAATCTCGCGGAAAACCTTATTTGCTCAAGCTTAAGCATTTTTCCACTAATTACTGACACCATCACACGACGAAAAATTACCTCCTGCCACGTTAATGATGGAACGGCATGCTCCTGCCAATCGCATAAACATGTTTAAAAAAATAACTCTTTTAACTTCTTTTGGTGATAGTTTAGATCATGAAATGGAAGAAAAACCTTTGCTGCTAGTCGTATCGCGGAACAAAAACCTTGGCTGGAGCAATTACAAGTACAGCGTATCGCGCCGTGTCGAGTTGCATTTACGAGACGTATGCTATTCAACGTTAATCAGCGTATCGCGCCGCGTCGAGTTGCATTTACGAGACGTATGCAATTCAACGTTAATTTTCTCAGCTCTAGTCAAATGTTCATGGCTGGAATTTTTTTTACTAATAGTCTACATTATGAAATATTAGAAAAACCTTTGCTGCCAGTCATATGGCGGAAATAAATTTAGATTGACTTTGATAACATTATATCAAATTTTAAAACAGAAAACGATAAAGTGTTTCATTTAAGAATTATGTTTGCTTTTATTTGTAATAATAATATTAAATAAATGTAAACAACGCTGTAATAAAGGGCAATATTTGTAATAAATTAGAAATTTCTAAATGAATCACCGCTGTACCTACAGTTAAGATTTTTTGAACAATTTTTGCGCGTTTTAGCAATATTTTTAACAGTATGAAATTCATACTAATATCACAAGGTTTCTGAGAAAGAGAAATTAAAAAATATAGGGTGTTATCTAGAAAATCTATATTATGAAGCACTGCTAACTTAAATAAACATAAATAATGTTTATTGCTCCACTTACTTTGTTGCTGTAGATATTGATGGCTCAGAAAATGATACACTTGTTGAGGTAGTAGATTCGTCTGTAGATGGTCTATACTTCTTCTGTAACGCCGTGAAACGACTCAGACACTTGGAATGGTATCCTTGTAAATTGTTCAGTGATGTTGGCACTTCTACGACCTTTCTTTCTAAGTTGAAAGACTTCTTCTAAGTCCCACTTTTCTAAGTTATCTTGTGTGAACACGATTATTTTGTCCATCTTGCTGTTTCAAAACACACAAATACGCTTTATCGTATCCATACTCCACAACAATGACTGGACGAGCACACAACGAAACTTCCATGAGCCGACAAAAGAAGGTAAATTAGAATATAATCACAAAGAAATGATTAAACTCCAAAACTCCTTAGACTACTAGACTCCAATGTATTTAAGCAAGCTCACTGTACAAGATACTGGTGCAGACTGACTTCGTCTCTTATAACACATGTTTTCACGCAGTAACTGAACTTCCTGGTCAAAGAGTTGACATTCTTTCAAAATTTCAAAGAGTGCTAGGTGGTCAGTGTTATTGGCCGTGTAGTGACGTAATCATTTAGTGCGTTGACTCGACCGCATTTGTCAATACGTTTTTCGGTGGTGCCGTGTACCTGCGACCAGCTGTGCACTAGCTCTCACCAACCATAAACCATTTCGTCCGTCGATGAGCAGGACTGGTACAGTGACCTACTAACACAGGTCTACAAGCTGCAGGTGGATTTCCGAAAGGGTGAGTTCTATTCAATTTATTCTTGATTATTATTTTTTTAATTTAACGCAACCTATGACTTCTTCACGGCAATAATTCTGCAAGTTTCCGTACGTATATGTATTTTTCTTCAGGTTTCTGAAAGACAATTATGTGTAATCAATATCACTGTAGCCCGTTACTGAACTACGGATTTTTATGTCAATAACGAATTACGATCACTATTACATTACCTTTTCGTTAATACGTTATTCGAGAAGGAAATTTACAATTTAAAATAATTGTGTATTCGTCTTTTTACGTTACACATGATTTTCTTACATTTATGTTTCATTCATTCATCACTTAAAATGACAAATGAAAGATGATAAAAAGTTCGATTTGTTATGTTTTTATTATTTGCTATTATACGCGGTTTCCTGGGATGCATGCCAACTTGCTTCTTCGGAGCGTCATAGTAAAAAAACTCGCGCTCTGATTAGTCCGGGTTTTTCGTTAATATCTCGTTAACAAAGCCGCAGCTAACATTTTCGCTAAGGAAAAAGTGGTTTTAAATCACCCCAGCAACCCCTCATTTCCCGGAAGAGAAACACTTTTGAGACACCCTGTATTGTAGTCGAGGAAATGAGATTACCGGTGTTCCCGAAATAAGTATTCTTATTATTTTCCTGAGTCCTAATTCCATTTTCGAGCGCTCGTAGTCTCCTTATGGTGTTATTCATATTTTTATAGTAGTTTTAATTGCTGACTTTTTGCAAATGACACTTCCTTTGTAATATGTAGACGCCAGAATATCCGATGGATGAGACCCACCACCTTCTCGTAATTTCCATCGAGCAATTATCCTTTTCTTTTGTACATAATTCAAAAAGAAACAAATCTACGCTTCTAAACAGGCTTATTACGAAGACATCGTGTGCAAAAGTGATCCGCGCGGCGTGGAATGAACCAAACAGGAAGAATTCCTCCACCTTCACTCACAATTATTAAGGATAAAGGTTTTTAAAACTAAACTCCATGTATTCATGTAACGTAGAAAATTACAAACAATCCCGTAAAGGAAAATATATGTAGCGGGAGAACGAATGCGATGAAAACTGCTCCATAATTATTTTTGTACATATTTTAGAATAAAAATATTTTATACTATGTTTACAGTGCTTTTAAATAAATACTGGTCATTGTCATTTAGCTAGAAATTTAAAAAAATATGATTAATGTAATAAAAAAAAATTTAGACCAGGCGGGGCTCCATCACACAGTCAAGTTTGCAGCGGCATCGCAGTAGGGCTACTACTTTTATCCGGATACCCGTAAGATACCCAGGTAAACAAAAATTACCCCGGTACCCAAGATACCCGGGTACCCGGGTATCTATGAGATATCAGAATGTACGGGATAATCGAGAATCTTGATTCGAGAGTCGATCATTTTCCAGCCATTTTTGATCCATATCGGCAATGAACGGAATAAACTGCGAAAAATTGAGAATGATATTACCTGCACGTTACGATTACGCTTGAACATCTTTCGATAAGAAAAACGCAACCAAGTGTTGTTATCATGTGAATAAATCTTAATGCGTGTATTTAGTATTTTTTTCTATATATTACTCGTAGAGTGAAATAAAATTTTCATCTTTTATCTGTATCTTTTATTCGAAGGCTTTAAATAAACCTTTGAATAACTTTTGGCAGTTCGAATAAACGTGCTGCTGAGTGTCGAGTGCCGAACATCAAAGACCAGCGATCGACCATCGGCATGCAATGCATCTAAGCAGCTAAGGAATCACGCATAAATGAAAAATTAAACTTTTCACGTTTCTACAATATATACCTTCATGACTATGTCACGAATAAGTTCAGGAGATTCTCCCGATGAAAATGAGCCCAAACGACATTATTTGGACTATTTTCAATAGTAACATTACGTATGAATAAAAATTGCTCAATTACAGTCGAATTTGGACTCATTTTCATCAGGATAATCTCTTCAATTCATTCGCAACACTTTGATGAAAATATATTGAAAACTATAAAAGTTTAAATTTACATTTACCCGGTTATCCGACCCGCGTTGTTACCCGGGTGATTGCAATGTTTCGGGTAATTTCTATCTTTGTGTGAGGTAATAAGACTACGAAAAAATGAATCAATTTTACTCAGACGTCTTTATTTTTGTATGAAAGTACCCATAAATTAACATTTTCTGGTAATAGAGAACTACGTTTAGAATTAACAATATTTCCGGCCATAGAAAATACACGTTCAGAACTAGCAGACGTCGCAGGAATACCCAAATATATTTTAGACAGTTTTGCAAGTCTAGGATATTTACTTTCGTGTATTTTCCAACATTCTAGTGGACATAAATGGTTTATTAGAGTCTCTAGTTTAAAAGTTAATTTTAAAGTTTAATTTTTCGTTTATTAGAGTCTCTAGTGAATACATTTGAAACTCGGAATTACTATCACTAGTACTTGGAGTTTGGTATATGAAATCTAATGCAGTCGGCTTAGAATTAATATTTTCGACAGTTTCGGTTGTTACAATGTCGTCTGTCATGCTACTAATGCAAATCATAATAGCATTTTTTACTTCACTGGTTTCAAACGATAAGTGTTTGCTTTTAGGATCCGGAAAGGAAGCAATACGATGCGCAGATTTTAAATGCAAATCCAAGTTAAATTTATTAATAAATGATGTTTTTAAAACTTTTTTAAACTGTTTAGTGTCGGCTGTATCAAAGTTATTAATTTTTAAATGGTTATTAATAAGCCTATGAACAATAGGTAACACTAACGAGATGGTTACATTTCTTTCGAAGCATGATACAGTAGTCGCAATTTGTAATGATTTTAACACTGTAATGATGTCACTCGTGGTTAATCAGTCATGTTACAACATTTCCAGTTTTAACGCAATATGTAATCTAGTAATAGTCCTATCCGCTAAAACGGAAACAATTGCATTTCTATTGCTTTCAAGTCGTTCACACATATAGTAAGTAGAACTCCACCTTATAGGAGAGTTTTGGATTAATTTTTGTTCACTTAAACTTACCTGTTTTTGTTTTTCGGTCAAAGCGGATGTAGCTAAATTGGAATGGTTAAAATGTTGTACAATTTTACTACCCTTTTGGATTACTTCTTTGAATCTGTCAACTGAACTCAAGGCATCTCTCACGCATAGTTGTATCTTACGGCATTCGATAGATCTGCAGCCATAGTTATATTGTACGCATTATCATGGACGATAGCGTTTACTTTACCACTAATATTCCACTCTTCATTAATCATATTAAATAATATGGCTAAATTTTTTCCCGAATGACGATCTTCCATCAACTGTGTTATAACACAGTATAATTTTTAAGGACCCATTTTTCATTTATGAAATGTGCAGTTGCAGAAATATATGAATCCTGTGATCTCGAGGACCATCCATCATTGGTGATATATATATATATATCAGATGCCATAGAAAGCTCTTTTTCAATTTTATTTCGTTTTTCGTGGTATAAAAGTTGCAATCGTTTTATAATAGTTTGAGGACACGGACAACAATATCCAGGCTCCAGTACAGCCATAGTAACAAGAAGATAGGAAATATAAAAAGTCTTCGCGCCAAGAATAACAAAGCCTCCCCCCTCGTCAACAAAGTATTTCCCTACGGCTGCGTTCCGTTGTACCGAGGGGGTGAAAGTCCGGATGAGGCTGACAGAGGTGGGGTTTTTAGTGAGTATTCCATCACTATGGTCGAGTCCCACATAACCTGTACAACACCGCAGGTATGCGTAAGAGCATTTTCCCCACCTCTCTAAAAAAAAAAAAAGGCTCCAGTACAGCCATAAACTCTTTAAACCCTTCACTATTACAAAATGAAATAGGCACCATGTTTACAGAAATCATGTGAGCAAGTGCTTGTGATATTTGTTCCTGTCGTTTTGAGGTAGACGATGAATTCATTTTTTGCAGATTTTTGGGAGAAGAGCCGTCACTATTTGCACGTGATAGCCCTGATGTTGATAGTTCGTCAGTATCAATGTCCGAAACTTCACTAGATGTGTTGGAAAATGTATCCCGATGCTTGCCCCGCAAATGCTTTGTAATAATTGACGTTGATCCGTTGTAAGATATCGTTCTATCACATATACTGCACGTAACAAATTTTTTATCTTCCGATGGAATACTATACTTCCAAACCCAACTTTTACGGGAAGCCATTTACTTAATGCGATTTACAATAGCGAATCGTGTCACACGCTCGTTCAGACTGCCTAAAATGTGCATAGCGTTTCTTTTGACCCCTGCATTTGTTTATATGTAGTAGTATGACAGAAACCATTTTAACTTTTTCGGTATGGTAGAGTCAGCGCGCGGTTTTTGCACGGTGTCTATAGACGCCGTCCGTACTGAAAAGGATAATATTTAACCGAAACTGTCGAAAATAATAATTCTATATCGACTGCACTAGATTCCATGTACCAAACTTCAAATACTAGCAGTTATAGTAATTCCGAGTTTCAAATATATTCACTAGAGACTCTAATAAACCATAATTGAAAAATCAAATGCAATAAGAGGGCTAGCTCTCGAAAATCCGAACAAATATTGTAAAACGCTAAAAAAGATTGGGAAATTAAATGTTGGTAACCTGTATTTTAAAAAATATAGTGTTGTTAAGCTCGTCATGACACTCATTTTTTATATTTACAGTTTTTTGTCCAATCATTATTATCGGAGATATTTAATTACAAAGTAATATTGGGTAGTAACCATGTTGTTCAACATTTGCCGATAAAAAGTATCGAGGCAATTTTGAGGAACATTAATTTTTTCTTAATATTGTTACGAGCCCGGGCCGTAGCAACACGAGACGCCGACGAGTTTAGGTTTTCCAAAGAATATGGTATCAGTTTATTAGTAAGGTGCGCGGATGAATCTGACGCGAAGCCAGAGAGCTGCTAGAATGTTTGAAATCAAGGAGCCCCAGGATGGTGAAATTCGTGAACGAACCCGATGCGAAATCGGGGTCACTAGGATGTGATTTTGCAGACGAATTCAGCGCGTAACTGAGGAGCTGCGAGGAGGGTGGAAAATCTGTTCAGACGAACCTGATGCGAAATCAAGGAGCTGTTAGGATGCGGACGAACCTGATGCGAAATCAGGGAGCCGCAGGATTGGCTAAGTTTCGTGAAGGAATCCGATGCGAAATCGGAGAGCCACTGGGTTGGAAATACTCTTGGAAAAATGTAATGCACGGACGAACCTGATGCGAAATCAGAGACCCGTTAGAAAATGTTAGTTAGTGCCTCGTAACCTTTGAGTTTGTAATTAATACAACTCGAGCGGTAAAGTTGTATTAGTGTGGGAACGGTCGACCTGATATTATTCTAAACTAGAGGAAACTAGTATATCGATAATACTACAGATTTCTGGATCGTGTTATGGATTCAAAATGAACTACACAGATTTATAAAATAACAGTACAATTAATCCGTCTTTAGTTACAAATATGTTGTGTAGTGTTGTCGCGTAGTAGTAAGTAATAATGAAACAATAACTATTACCAAAATAAACAGGTGCTCGGTGTTAACGCACTGGCGAAGGGGAGGTTGCGAGTGGTTTTTACGGAATAATGCCAAAGTAATACATAATTCTAACCGGAATACAAATAAAGTGTTTCCGGTTTACTACAAGGTTAACTGGATTCGAAAGGGAACTTTAGCCCGATCTCACTAACGTAATGACCAACTCACAAGAACGTGACGCGAAGTGACACTAAAGGCGACGATACAGTTCTGATCCCCCGAGGGTTAAAATCAACGGGTTTATATAGGCCTAGAAATTGGTGGGGATGCTATGAAATGTCCATATAAGGAAATTTTTGACGGTTGAAGTTGCGTCACGCTTCCTAATTTGTTGGTTACCACGCCGTGGGAACGGGTTTTACTCCCTCGCTTACTCAAGAGATAACGAAACCGTAAGGGCGTTTTCCTTTGCCGGGTGGGAGCTCAGAATATTAAAGCGAGAGGTATGATAGAAAATTCTTCATACGTAACAATATACCTACAAGGAAGATTTTTATCAATTATCACACTGCTTAATAAATTATTGTAAAAGATATGGCGATATACATATACGCATCTTGCGCGGCACTAACAGCCACGTACAATACTGCATATTTGAGCACGGCATCTGTTAAAAGAAAAATGTGCAAGAAGAAAAGGCAGACGACAAGCAATTGAAAAATGAAAAATAGAAAAAAATAAAAGGAAAATGTCTTAAAGGAACAGAAACAACATATGATGTAGATACCTTACAAATATTTATGCGTATAAATATTGTAATAAAAACGCTAATAAATATTTGGAAAATAATATTGCAATATTCTTTTGTAATCAGTAATCATATATTAATGAGTAAGTCATCTTTTTACAATGTAACGTGAGTGCTAATCGTAAGTACCGCAGTGTACGCGGCTGTGATCTATTCCCGAATCGAAATTCTCAACTATCTCATATATTCAGATTAGTGTTGTTAAAATGAGCCTCGAGTCTTGAGCTTTAACAGCTCGAGTCGCGGTTCAAACCCTAAAGGCTCGAACCCTCAAGGTTCGAAGCTTGAGTCGTGAAACCTCGAGTCTTTAACGCTCGAGCCTTTAAGCTTGAAGGCTCGAGTCGTATAAATTGTATGTAGTGAAGTAATGTACAGACCTTGAGTTTTCGAAGCCTTCAAACTTAACCTAAAAGTTTTCAGTTTTTAACTCTAATATTACACGAATCTCAAGCTTTTAAAGATTCAAGGGGGAATAATCCAAAAACGTCCAGAAAAGCGTGGTTTTTATAAATTAGTTCTGCAACACCCAAACCTCATTAAACTATTATTAATAGAGTGATCAAATATATATTTTGGACAATACGTTAAATTTTCTTTTATTACAAAATACCTATGTATACTTGAGCAAGATATACGAGTCATAGGATGTTACGCGTCGAACAAAATAATTTCTCAATTTGTTCACGGTTCATTGATCAAAGTTGGGACATTTTTTTCGTTATTCACGTGATATTCGACTTAATATTCTGGTAGAATATTTTCGAAAAATTATACTTTGAAAGTATATATATAAAAAACTTAATTTTTGCCAATCGTCACTGTGTTATTCCACATTAAGTCTGAAGCTTTAAGGTTCAACCCTCTAGAACCCTTAAGTGTTAAATAATGGAATTTACACTAAATCTATAATATTATACTTTATACAGTTTTTAAAAAATACAGCGATGACTGCAAACACATGAGAGATTGATACCAAGAAAGGGAAATGAAAAATGAAACAAAATAACCATTGAATAGTAGACGAAATGAAACATTGCTAAAAATTTGTCTGTAATGTTCAAAATATAGTATTATCTGATCGACTGGAAATATACTCTTACGCCGTGGGAGTAATAGATGACCGGCAGCAAGATTAATGTACTACGCATGATAAGTTTGTACAATACATATAATCATATTGTGTAATATATTATTATATGATTCTAATGGGCAATCACTCTTTGGCGCTGAAGACAAAACCAGCAGAAACACGCTCAGCAGTGAACGTGTAAAACATAAAAGCCTCGAGCTTCGAGGCTCGAGCCTCGACTACTCAAAGCCTTGAACCTCGAGCCTCGAGCCTCGACGACTCGAGCCTTGGAGCTCGACCCTTGAGCCTCGAGCTTCATATGATTGTAGCCTTAAAGACTCAGTCTTTAAGGCTAAGCTTTGTAGCTTCAAAGACTCGAGCTTTATATAACACTAATTCAGATATCTTATGGATACCCGGGTACCCGGATATCTCACGGGAACCTGGTTAATTTTTGTCTATCCGGGTATCTCACGGGTACCCGGTTACCCGGGTATTTTATAAAGTCACAGCTCTACTTCGCAGTCGGTCACTTAGCCGCTGCGCCATCGGTGATTGTAGGTATGTGATTAAATGTTTTGACATATAAGGGACATAGTGTAGTGTCAGGCAATGTGTTAATTTAATTTTTTTAGTTTATATATTAGTTTGCTGAATTTAGAAACGCGTGAAATCATACAATATACTTATTTAATAAAGGAAATACAAAAATTCAAAGTATAAGTTACTTTTTCACGGAAAAAATGGTTTCTGATTTTTTGAACTATGACGCACTCTACCAAAAAATCTCACAAAAATTGAGGATACTACTTATGATAATATGTTGCTACAGTGAAAGGATAAATTTAGTGCCGTTAAAACTTCAATAAGAAAAAAATATTTGTTATCTTTTTTCATTTTTCACAACTGGGATACTCAACTGAAAAATCACAAGAAATCTCCAACAGGCGCCCCGATAAATACTATCTATCAGATTTTTTACAATTTTTGCGCGTCATTAAAGGGGGAAAATAGAGGAAAAACCGATAATCCGAATTTTCCCTATTACTACCCTCCTGATCGAGATACAGAGTTGAAACTTGGCACAGACTATTTTTTCTTGACAAGCTATGGAATGGTATATTTTTTTGTTGTTATTTAAATTACTCCATCCTAACCCACAGCGTCTCTCCCGGCACTGTGAAAACAAGACTTCGGGAGAGACGACCGGTCACCGATTTGACTCCCGGTATTCTGTGCTAGACGCCATTTAACCTTGTTCCTCCAAAGAGGGAAGGAAGGTTAAAGGACGTCTCCGCGGTAAAAAGCAAAAAAAAAAGGGTCTAAAGATCCTGGATCAATTTTCTTAGTCGTTATGTCCTACTTTAAAATGATAATAATAATAACAATAATAATTTATTGATACGGGCGTATATTCGCCCAATATACATTCATATTACATAAAGAACTTATTGCAAGAGAATTAAACTTAATCATATTTAACAATAAAATTAAAGGCAAGAACAAGAGAGAAAGACAATTAGTACAAGAAGTAGAAGTACTAATACTTAACACAAATACTTAATTCTTAACTCTTAACACAATGCACAACATGCTCTCAACAAATCAACTAAAAAATATGACTGATCCCAAACTTTTTAACGGTAGTGTACATTCGAATTCAAATATTAAAACAAAATCATGGCGAAATATCAGTTCAATACGAAATGAGAATTCCAAAGTGAATTACAGTAAATACTCAATGAGAGTTCGAAGGCTCCTTGGCACTGAACATTAAATATTTCATAAACTAATGGCCATATGCGACTGAAACAAATATCGTTGGATTCAGAATTCCAAACTCTATGAATGTATTAAACCTGATTAAAAAACCAGCGTTACACCTGGGGATCTCTCCGTCTCAGTGCCGAGAAGCCCTCGAACACTCATCGAGGATTCACTGTATACCGTTATGAATTATCTACTGAAACTTATTAATGGAACACATGCAAAGCAAATGTAAAGACGAAAGTTAATTAGAATTCCTGTGAAAATATGAATTTAGGTAAAAAATTCGATAATTACACTGGTAAAAGTTTGCAGCGACACCGGAAAGAATTTACTGGCCGTCAGGCAACAAGACTTCATTCATCATTACAAATTGCAGATCCTTTCGCAGCATTTTCCCGTATCTGTCGATCGGTAATTCACTCCACGGTGCTACGTACGCCTCTGTACATACGTCCGTGCTTTCACGTATCAAGCAATCGCAACTGTACGTGAACATGAACAGCTGGCACATAGTCGACGACAAGAGGTTCACGAATATAACGTGGCTCGTAGAAGACGAATTAGTCTGTGTGGTCCATTGTGTCGAAAACATGAAAGAAGCGTCGGAAAGTAACAAGTCATTAGTTTTGAATAAGAATGGAGAAAGACGCTTATCGAACACGGTGTAATGTAAATAAAATCTCACTAACAAAGGATTTTCGGTGACCCGAAAATTTCGATTTTTTTAAATACTTACAGCTTCCAGGTAACCTCAATAGAAGTATCAAACAATTTTGATTTTTGCTACTTGTTGGTTCGGGCGAGGGGAAATACCCCTTAAAGTTTAATGTGTGTTTTCTTATTTCTTTGTATATCTTGAAAATTGTAGTAGATTTGTATGTTTTTGTATAGAAAAAAAAATTGGTAGAATGAAAATTTAGTGGATTTTTATGTTCTGTAAATCTAGACAATGAAATTGTTGTAAATATATATATATATATTGAATCATATATTTTTAATAATTCTGCTATACAATCTTATAGAATATAAAAGACAATTAAATATTTATTTTACCAATGTTTTTATATCTATCATACTTTTCAAGATATGTAGGAAAATTAATAAATACACATGAGCATTTAAAGGGTGTTTACACCCTGACGAACTATAAAGTAGTGAGAAGAAAAAAGTTACCTGTAAACTTAAAAAAAAACGTCCGAATTTTCTGGTTAGCGAACTTCTTCCTTGGAAATCATTGGGAAATAATTTGTAAGGAGGTAACTGAGTATAATGGAATTCTGCACCTTATAAAGTACATCATCTTGTCAGACGCAATTGGAGCAAAGAGAATAATAATAATGTCTTCATTGTACCACTGAACAAGAAACATATACAACCTAAAAAACAGTAGAGGAAGAAAAATAAAAAACGCAGAACTGAAACATTACAAATGGTGTGAAGGTGAAGCTCAACCAAGCTATACTTAAACCCAAAGTACGAATACTGGATTAGGTTGTTGCATAATAAATGTCGTTCTTTATACTGAAAAGTTTCAATGATTGAAGGAATTTAGTCAAAATAAAATCTATTTGGATAGACACACATTTTGTCATCGAGTTGCAAGCTTAGCTTAATTACGCGTAACGATTTCAAGATGGCTGAAATGAAGCACGTGGAGCAAAATTCAACAAGCAACGATCCAATATACAGGGTGGCCCATATAACTCTTAACAGCTCAATATCTCGTAAACTATGCCATCGATTTTAAAGTTGTTGGTCTTAAATTGGATAAATCTGAAGGGCCTTTCTAACTACATAAACGTGAAGTGACCTCCCCTTTCCCTTTTAAGGGGGGGGTACCTTTATAATTTTAAATGATACCCCCTATAAAACGTTACGTATTTAGATTCTACAGGAAAAAACAAATAAATTTTGTCGGAAACATTTCTTTGTGAGATATTTCTATGATGAGATATAACAGTTTGAAGTTTCGACATGTAGGTACTTACTTGAAGCGCTCGGAAATTGCGTTATTGAATTATACGCGCTTAAATCCTTCGCTTATTCGTGAAGAAATAAAATGTTCTTTAAATTAAATGTTCAAAATGTCCACCACGGGCTTGTAAACATTTATTTAATCGAAACATCAAAGTTGTTCTAACATTTGTTAACATTTCGGGAGTCACTGAAGCGCAAGCGTCACATATGGGGATATGTAAAGGACAAAGTTATGTTTGAACCGCCGACGACAAAAGAGAATATGAAACAAAGAATACGTGTTATACTATATACGTGTTATATTACTTGTTTTTGCCTAGAATCTAAATATGTAACCTTTTATAGGGGGTGCCATTTAAAATTATAAAGGTACCCCCGCCCCCCTGAAAGGGGAAGGGGGCCATTTCACGTTCATGTAGTTAGAAATCCTCTTCAGATTCATGCAATTTAAGACCAAGAACTTTAAAATCGATGGCATAGTTTTCGAGATATTGAGCTGTTAAGAGTTATGTGGGCCACCCTGTATAGAGTGGTCCAACATAAGTCGTACAACCGAATGGAAGCTATTCTATATGCAATAGTAAGACAAAAATGTAGAATAAAATTTTTTTATATAATGTTCCGTTTCCAAGATAATAATTATTGAAAATTTATCTAACTCGTACCTATTTGCGGTGGCAATAAGTAGAAAAGGAATGTAATGAACAGACGCATTAGCCGAAGTATCTAGCACATTTTCGAATTCGATTATCTCGGACATAAATTTCTCACACGAAAAAGCTTCATTCTATATTTTTCACCTATTTTTGCACATAGAATAATCTCATGTCCGGTTGTACCATTAGTTTTGGCCTATCTTGTACAGAAAATACTGAAGTTTAGTTGAATGACAACTATGTTGATCGAGTTAGCTTCAGAGAAATTCATCTATTAGTTTGCAATTTACATATGTAATCTAGGATTATACTAACCAATACTAACTGGTATCCAACGAGGCAAATCAACAAGCTGAAAGTCAACACCTGCGCGAGCACAATTTGGCTGAACACACTTTCCAGTCCAGCGCAGAACGTAGTGAGTGCTTGATGCTGTTGGATGCAGGTTTTGAATGAGTTGTAATACTCTTCGGCGATGTACGAGGAACCAGTGTTCTGTATTTGGTGTTCTTTATCCTTAATTTGTAACGTGTGCAAGCTCCTGAATCTGTACTGCAATATACGAAACTGGCCAGCCACGTGGAGGTTCATAATGCACAAGAAATTATCGCAGCAAATATAACACAAGCCCACGTGGTACAAGGATAGTACCTGAACAAACGTAGTGATCGAAAGATTTTTGAGGAATGTATTGAGAAATAAGGAATATATTACGTGTACGTAAATCTAATGGTCGTCGTATTTAAGTTGACAGTGTGGTTTTATTTCATTTTGTGAACGGAGAATTTAATTTTCAAGTGGGCCATTCCGCTTGCATACACCTAATACTGTATGCATGTAACTTAATTTAATAATAAATTTCAGTATATGTTCCTAGGAAGACAGAATTAATGTCACTGATATAAGAATATGTTCAACCAATTTTATATGTATTGGAGGTACTGGGGAGCATTCTTACTAGAGATTAATTCCTTATATTTATCAGATTATAATAAATTTAAGGTTAGTATAGTACTGACATTAATAATGAACTTCATTATAAGGTTACATGAAATTCTGTCCTATATTAGTGTGGATTTCTGTAAATTAATAATTACCTGCAATAAAAACGTAATTTCGAAGTATGGCGTCATGGACAATGGAAGGTCTAGCCATATGTTAAATGGAAGTATTCTGTCCGATTCATTTTTCCCAATATTTGCTGTAGAAGTAAGTATGTTATTTTCTTAATAAGCCAAGGATTTTTTGTTTTATATAAATAATCCGATCAAAGATTGTATTACTAACTGTGGTAAAAAATTTGTCGATACAATTGGTTTTAAACTGTGATTTAAAATTATTTTTAAAGTACATTAAAGTGGATTATTCCTACATGAAAACGTTTAAAGAACACGATACGCGTATTATAATCACTACTTTATCTGTAGTTTACAAGTTAATCAGTTACAAGTAACTGAAAAGAAAGTTATATTTCTGTCCACTAAAGTACTTACGACGGAGTACTAAAATGTTGGGTCATAACATATTTCTGGCAGACCTTATACAGTGTATTCAGTATCTTCGAACTGAAGATACTAAAATTCGATATTAATTTTCAGGCTTAAGTTTGTACAAGATTTAAAAGATTTTGCAGAATAATGCTTCGGTCCGATACTTTTTTGCACTTCACTATGTATATCTATACAGGATGCCACCGGAATAGTGGTACAAGCGGAAGTGAGATGTTTCGTTACGCAAAATAAGTCACAAATGCAGAATAAAATATTTTCATACCCTACTTAATTCTGGAAAATGTTAATTTTGAAAATCTGTTCTATACGCGTATGGAAAGGATTTCTTATCACTTGATCTCAGGAGTTACTGAAATTTATGCCAAATTAATATTCGGTTTAATATTTATTTCCGTACCCGAAATGTTACGAAGTGGTAGGAGGTCCTTCTCTTACGCCACTTTTTCCCCTAACGGAAGCTGAGTTTGCTCATGAGGGTAGAACTGAAAAAGCTTTGGTTCATGTGTCAGACCTGTTACTAGTTTTCTACTTAATCTAAGCTCGACCATGTAGACCACCGCTCAGAAATTTGGGATAATTATCATCGTAACTTTTAAAGAATCCTATACTTCTGTTGTTCTACATTGTTATCCATTGCAAATAAAATAGTGTATTATCTTTCATTTGATTGAGAATATAAAAAAAATGTTCTCGTAATTTAAATGGAAAAATAATAGCAAAATAGAAAAATGTATCTGCAGTCCATATATTTTACAGAATTTCAACTATTTAACAAAATACTAACGTTCTTTGTAATATCGAAAAGCAAGCTTACTATGATGAACGTTCTGTTACATTGTATTTTGTTAATAACCGTATGATGTGGTTAGTATTTAGTTTGTTCTCATTGAGGCAACAGAATATATTAGAGTGCCGTATTTTTTAGAAAACATATGTATATCAAAGCATTTACATATTTTTCATTAAAACATGCAGTTCGATTATTTATGCAGTCGGGGATCTCAAATTCTTGAGCGATGGTGTACATGTTAGATAAACTTTGATAGTCGATTTTTTCGCAAAATAGAACGAAAGAGTTTTACTCTGGGTTCTCGAGTTACTTTTGCACAAGGAATCACCTGCTACCTACTCTTCTCACCACTCATATGTATCTATCGAATATATCGAATTTAGTAATAATAATTTAATGATTTACCCGCAATCGGTTTGATCACATAACTGATATTCGAGGCTTCCGTAAAGAAGGTAAAGATGCAAATGAAGTACGTGCAAAGACGTCTCCAACTGTCATAGATCGTCTGCTCGTATGTAGTGTAGTTTGAGTGCCAGAAATGCTTTTCCATGTACACGACTAAATCAAGAAATTTCTTTCTCTGTATAGACAGGAAGAATATCTTGAAAAAAGCAATGTTCAAGCACAGAATATTGCATACAATATATGTGCAGGTCTGCAACGAGAACGAAATTATCTTATTCTTTTATTAAATTGATAAATCTCATAGACTCAGCAATCGCTAGCCAATGATCTACTTATAACAGTAGCAAATTAGAATCGGGAAACATAGCAACAGCCCTAATGACATGATCCAAAGGTAAATCAGAATAGGCTTCTTATCGATTAGCAATGAAACAAAAAACTTACTCGAATGTTATTACCTATTGCACTACTAGCTGGTTTTCATTCTCGCGTAAGAAAACATCGAAGTGAACAAGAATCTCTTTAAGTAACTATTGAAAGAGAAATGAAGTATTCAAAAAAAATTCATGAGGTTCCTCGAACACCCAATCACACCAGTTAAGGGTTAATAATGGTAAAACTGGTATGTAAATTCAAAGTTACACCTAGCGATAGAAGGATAATCAAGATACACTTACACCAAAATCCCCCCACGAGTGATAAAAATCCTGCGATTGTATCCAGACAGCGACAACGAGCGTGCATACGGTGTAGATGAACGTGGCATTTCTGAAACGTTGCACCGAAGGATTATTCGCGCACCAAATCCCGACGCACTTCATAAGGAGGGCCGATATGGCGATGGAAATGTCTTTGTTCTTTATCCAGCTCATGTCGAATTTCGAATAACCGGGATTTCGAATTTCGTGCACGGAAATTTCGAGTCGATCATCAATGGTAGATCAAATGAAATCGATTCAATCTGGTCTTTGATCTTGCGACATTCACTATTCATCGTCCCTCCACCTTATAGTCATCCTTCAATCGCTGTTCATCACGGTAGCACGGCAGCATGTGTCCAATCGCAATTGCTACTTCTCAACGAGTCAGTAATACGAGGAATCGATGAGTTATGCATGATATCACGGGAACACCGCTGTTACATGTAACAGTGGGTGCTAGTCAGATATTGCTTTTTCAAAAAGATAGTTTATAGTTAGGAAAAGATGTGAGGAATTATAATTTGTGCAGGGAGAATCGTTGTTGTATCGCACTCTATGATGATGGGCTATCGAATGACGGATGAAGCAGTCCTTCACTCGCGTGCTATTGAGGAAGTGTCAATGGCTTGTTTGTTGAACTTTACGACTGACAGTTCGGGACAATTTTTAACTTGTAGAAAAATTGGTTTCACCAATAGTTCATTTGCCGGAATGATTAATGCCACAGAAATTACTAAGAATGTTTACTTTAAATATAGAAAGTTGAGCACGAATCAAGTAAAATCAATTGACGTTAAATTTGAAAAAAATAAAGAAATTGCAGTTGGCCACTTTGGCCTGTGGGTTATTTCTAGACTGTGAATGTTTATGAACGGCTCAACTCTCGGTGAAATATTTTTTTACGGTTTCTGATTTATAAATTCCATCATTCATTTCGTTCGGAGTTAATGTGGACTTCATTCGGATTGTTTGTGTCTGAATGCATCATGAAACCAGAGATCAACCTTGAGTAGTAGTAACGACACTGTTGTGAAGAGAATCGAGAGATATCTATTAAATATTCGTTTCAAAACTTTCATGCACCTAAGGTACCTATACTTTTATTTTATGAAATTTTACAGTTTTTCTAACGCGATCAAATACAATTTTTCTAAATCATTCCGAAAATTGCTTTTATATTTTCTCTACACTGCGTGTTCTTAGTTCATCTATGTCACACTCGATGACACCATCATTCACTTCTTAGTACAAGATTTCTTATCTTATTTAATAATTAATAATTGCAAAGATTCTGATGCTGTTTCTTGAACATCATTGCACTAGACGCTCGATAAATAGTTTATCGTGCTTCTGTTGTTTTGTTATAGTAAATTGGCAAGAGACTTCATATTTCTTGTTATCATGCTATTAATAATTATGTGATATATACAATAGTGTTGCTCGTTTTTCCTATACATTAATTATCTATTCATTAATCATGGGTAATTATTATAAATGTATACTCTTATCAAAGATTATACATTTAGATACTTACACTTGGAAAAAACTATAGGGAATTTTTTGTAGTTCAGTCACTCCAAAAAACACAACATTTAAAGTCCAAAGAATCTAAACGAAGTACCAATGATTGTTGTTCAATAAGAATTATAACGACATGGTTAAAATCGCTCACAATCAGATCAAATGAATATTCAAGTCATAAGTTACGACGTTTCACCGAAGGTAAGAATTTAGTGAACTGTACTACCGCACGCGTCGTCTACTTTACCACATCGATTACCCGAAAAATAATTGAATCTTTACAATTGGATTATTATCTTTAATGAAAATTTCTTTATCTGTGATAAAACTGATAAATTGCATAAATTTATAATGAATCAATGAGGAAAGAACAAATTAACGGATTATTTACGTAAATAAATGATTTCCTTTTTATCGCTTTTACCACTGCAAAAGCTTCACTTCGGTTACCCTGCATGCATTGGTGATAGTCTGGTTGTCGAGCATCAGGCGCTCCTAACCTGACCTTTGTAAATGTTTATAAATAAAACATGGAAGGTTTAATGACACTTATGTTAACCTTATTTTTAGTTGTACTTTCAGTCTTACATTTTCATGCAAGAGTCACCTCCTACCTTTTTTCTCCTTTGTTGTCGAACACATTGAATGATCATGTACAGTGTAAATTAGTTTACGTACGTATAACTATCAAACAAATTAATACATATATGATCTAAAAGTTAATGTGTCAAATTAAGTAGATTTTTTCATATACTGTATGACATACTTTATGGAATTTTTTTTCCATCGGCGATTGAAATCATTGTGGCTTATACATATTTGGGCGTAATGAAAAAATTGCAGTCAATGGAAAGTATAATTGCAGCAACAAATAGAAAGACACGTGACTGATAATGATGACAGAGTACTGGGTGAAGCAAGTAAAGGAATAAATAAATAAGACGGATACATTTTTTACAACGGACTCAAACTGATGTTTTCTAAAGATCGGAACTACTTTGAAGGCCGTTCTTTCTTCCCCATAATTGAATTTTTTTTCACGTAACATAACAGTGCAAATATTTGATTTGTATCTAATGTACATAGAACACGGGATTTAATCTATACATACATATATGTACAAACTATCATTGTGGAACTATGAAATCGTACTTTGTCTCAGCAGCGTGAAGTACGACATCGCTGTACTTAGAACCTGCAACAGACATTTTCCTATTCATAAGGATTACAATTGAATTGCGGAATTTTATGCAAATTTACAATTTTTTATATTAACATATACTAATTAAAATTGGTGAAAATATTATATAGGATATGACAATAATATGTGAATATTATAATAATAGAACATTAATAACGGATATAATAAATATTAGGTGAATGCAAAAGTTTTGAATTTAAAAAACTGTAATTTAATAATAATGTAATGAAACACATAATGTTTCTTTTATAATATATTTGTTTTCGATAAAAGTTTGTACTGTGACAACTTTTTGGAATATCATTATTACTATTGAGTTTCTACAATTAAACAATATTGAAAAATGTACAGTTTACCTCAGAATCGAATTCACATAATAGCTTCTTCAAGCGGTGCACAAATGTTCTTTTACGCTGTTTGTGAAGTTTATTCTGTTCCTTTTCAAATTTCTGTTCAAAAATTTAATTTCAATTTCGTTTTAAACATTACAAAAACCTCGATCGCGTTAGTTTTGGTTCGAAATAACACTTCACTTTAATACATAAACATCGATATGTAATATATGAACATAATTATTTATCGCTTCCGCGAAACTATGGCAAAAAACTTTTACAATTTTAGTATCTAACTTTATTAGAGTCCTCTACTTTACTGTATATTTATCAATTTAGGGCGCACTATAAATGCATAAGCATCCGCAATCCAGATACTTATAATATTTATTACCGTGGTATAAGTTTCCAATGATATCGGAAAGAAACCACTGGCGGTCAAGCAACATGGTGTTCTGGATCGTATAACGACCATTCTTAGATCGTCCCGTAACTTATGCCCTTGTCTCGACATTGGTAACAATGGCCATGGACTAATGTATGCCGCTGTGCCTATACCGGAGCTTTCTTGAACCAGCCCGTCGCAGCTGTACGTGAACATCAACAGCTGGCACATGGTAGTTGTTAGGAAGCACATGAAAAGTAGACGCCTTGAAAGGTGCGCATCTGACTGCAAATAATACACGGTATTAGTCACTGATCGAACGTACATATGCGACGTTGCGGGTAGGGATGTGCGAGTACTCGAATTTCGAGTTAAATAATAACACTGTTGAATAAATTTGAACTTTTTCTCGTTTTTGTAACCTGTAATAAGCGTTTCTGATAGATCTTCATGAGCTGAATACGAATCTGCAAACCGTTTCTTCTCAGCAGATCCAGTTTTTGAAAAAAAAAATTTTTAATTGATTTTTTCAACAACTGGACGTGCTGCAAAGAAACGGTTTGCAGATTCGTATTCAGTTCATAAAGGTCTATCAGAAACGCTTTTTGAAAATTGCAAAAATTTTTAGCTATTGAACAGTAACGGTCGAGCTCAGTTGAGCGTTTGAATTTTCAGACTACTTGAAATCGACCAACTGTTTGAGAAAAATGCGGGCTATTTGAAGAACTCGACTGGCTTAAATATTCGAGCGCTCGTAAGACTTCGATTTACTGGAAGATGAGTTTTCAGCTCGAAAATGTTCGAATTACTCGAATATATTCGAACAGATCTTTACCTTCCGAGGTACTCATAAATATTCGAATTGGTCGAGTTACTCGAATATTTATCTATTTATTATCAAATACTAATCTAATTGTAAGGAAAAAAAATGTAAGATTCTAATTTAATTTTTCTGCTTTATTTTCATTTCTTGAGATGATTTTTTTCCATTGCATAGAGATTAGTATTTGATAGTAAATAAAAAAATATTTGAGTAATTCGAGCAATTCGAATATTTACGAGTAGCTCGAAAGTTACAGATCTGAACGAATATATTCGAGTAATTCGAAAATTTTTTTAGCTATACAGACATCTTCAATTAAATGGAAGTCTTACAAGTGCTTATGCAGAGTTTAGTTTACTTTTAGAAATGCTTGACAAGGATTTTAATACCCGAACTCACTAGCTAGACTTCTGATATGAGTATGATCCACGGATGAGCTGTACGCGTCCATTTTTATGTCCCGAAAATCGAGACTAAAAGTAGTGGGGGACACGCCTGTTCTCAACGGATACTGTTTTCCAAGAAAATTTGGCCACGCCATAACACCCCGTGGGCGATTACATAATCTAGCCGGATGCATAGGAGGGAGACTCCTTTGGGACCAACTCCGAATCGATCGATGCGCTGATGTAAACAATCGGATGCTAGCGGAAACACAACATCGATATTTGGGACGGCTTGATAATACGACATCTAGCGGCAGTACCCACAAATAAATTTTGTTGTGTATTTCCTACGCGAAGACAGTGTTGCCGGACACTATCGTTTTTCTTACGCTGTTGCCTCATGTCCCGCAAGCAATTCTACCCGTGAGGAGAACGATGGAATAGCTACGGCCTACGGCTCGTGGCGAGATTTCGATTCTCGCCGAACGTCCAAGGCCAGCGACCGACCCATCGGCATACAATGTAAACAGACGTAGATGAGATAAGGAATGACGCACAAATGAAAATTTAAACTTTTACAATTTGCAATATATTTTAATGAAAATGTCATGAATGAATTGAAGAAAATCTTCCGATTAAAATGCGTCAAAATTCGAGTGTAATTGGACAATTGTTACTCATACGTAATGTTGCGGATGAAAAT
>NW_015374065.1:71399-76777 GCF_001272555.1 Dufourea novaeangliae | reverse complement strand
CTCCGAACAAGTAGGTCACCATGCATCGCAGGAAACCGCGTATAATAATAGCAAATAAACAAGACGTAACAAATAAAATCATACTTTTTATCATCTGCCCTTTGTTATTTAAAGAGATTAATGAATGGAACGTAAATGTAGGCAAATTACGTGTAACGTAAAAAGACGAATGCATATTTACATTTTTGTAAATTCCTTTTTACGAATTTGTAAATTTCCTTTTCTAATAACGTGAGAACGAAAAGGTATTGTAACAGAGAATAAACGAGAAGTGATTGCAGTTCGGCGAAATTAATAAAACAATAATGACCAATAAACTGAACAGAACTCACCCTTACGGAAATTCACCTGCAGCGTAGAAACCTGCGTCAATAGGTCAGTGTACCGAGCCTGGGCATCGACGGACGAAATGGTTTATGGCAGGGTAGAGTCCATGCCACTGGTGATCGCAGGTATGCGACACCAGCCGACGTTAAGAGTTGCAACGTCAAGTGCCGCCGGGTTAATCCATCGAATATGTATTCACTTCACTGCACTGCACTAACACTGATCGCCCGACACAATCACTTAATGTATTTTTAATCCAACGTGTTGTTACTACGTTAGAAAAATTCGTGGCCCCGGTAAGGGCCGATTGTTTTCAATTGTTCAGATGTTTTACATAACCAAACACTTGCACACCAACACCCGCATATCCGTTATTGTGTACGTACCACCATAACATTCCGTAATACTCCCGTGAACTGACCATCTCTGTCGCCCGATTGCTGTCAGAATCGACTGACAGAATTTTTCCTCTACCCCCAAGTAGTTTCCAATCGTTACATTGTGAGTTCACTCCCACCACGACAAGATTTAGGTAAAACGAAACCAACGGTTCTAGGAGAACACGTGCTTTGAAAAAGTGCAAGGGAAGAACCGTCGCGCAGTTTCTCCAAGGCGCCGTAGCCTGTTAATTTATTGCCAGGGTACCCACTACTTCGAGATAGAAAACAGACGTCACGTGCATCGGCTTGAAAATGTCCGAAATGAAGAGACCCTGGCCGACCACCCTTGTAGAGGCCGGAGTGAAATTTTCGGTTCTTTATGGCTCAATTTCTGCGGCCTTGTTTTTTTAATATTCCGTCAAATGTCTCGGAATTTATTAGAAATATAAAAACCGTACAATTTGCAATATTGTGTTTGTTTTAATATTGAATGTAGCCATATCATTGAATTCCAGAATAATCCCTTTCTTTAAACAATCTTTCGCCGACTCCTGACAGTGCGCGCTGCAGGTAAATCCTAAAAAAATACTACCGTATTCGTTGAACTCTTTTCCGTAAATCATTGACTCTTTGATATAGCTTTTAATTTCATTGAAATAGTCTGGAGCGTTAGCGATACCATCAGTCGACTGTAATAGTGGAGCGCCCGATTCTTTTACCTGAACCGGGGCGCACCGCTGTCTTCAATGGGTTACTATTACGTTAATATGAACCGCATCACCCTACCGATAGGCTTATTTTACGGAAAAGAATTTAACGAATACGGTTTTTATATTTCTAATAATTTCAGAGATATTTGACGGAATACTACAAAAAAATACGTATGAAATGTTTTCATGAGAACTACAATTTCACAGAGTTGTAATAAAATTTTCGATTGTCAATTCTGTTGTGAGATCACGGTTGCTACGAGGCCGAAGATTTTGAGCCACAAATAACCGAAAATTCCGCTCCGGCCTCTACAATGGTGGTCGTCCGGGGCCAAGCAGCGTCAACTTACACGTGTCGGTAAAATTTTTTCCCTGCTCCTCGAGGAAAACAATGTACATTGTGCTTTCCGGCTTCAACGGGCGCGTTGGTGGTCCTCTTTATTTCGGACATTCTCAAGCCGATGCACGTGATGTCTCTTTCCTATCTTGAAGGAGTAGGTACCCTGGCAATAAATTAACTGGCTACGCGCCTTGGTGAAACTGCGCGACGGTTCGTTCCTTCCATTTCTGCAAAGCACGTGTTATCCTAGAACCGTTGGTTTCGTTTTACCTAAACCTTGTCGTGGTGGGAGTGAACTCACAATGTAACGATGGGAAATTATTTGGGGGTAAAGGAAGCCCTTTCGGAAAAATTATGTCAGTCGGTTAGCAATCGGGCGACAGAGATGTTCAGTTCACGGGAGTATTACGCAATGTTATGGTGGTACGTACAGAATAACGGATATGCGGGTGTTGCTGTGCAAGTGTTTGGTTACGTAAAACATCTGAAAAATTGAAAACAATCGGCTCTTTCCGGGGCCACGAATTTTCCTAACGTAGTAACAACACGTTGGATTAAAAATACATTAAGTGATTGTGTCGGGTGATCGGTGTTAGTGGTCGTGCAGTGAAGTGAGTACGTATTCGGAGGAATAACCAGGACGCACTTGACGTTACAACCCCTAACTTCGGTGGTGAGGTATACCTGCGATCACCCGCGAACTGGGCGATACCCTGCCATAAACCGTTTCGGCCGTCGATGACCAGGATCGGTTCAGTGACCTAGTGACACAGGTTTGCAAACTGCAGATGAATTTCCGAAAAGGTGAGTTCTAATCAATTTATTGCTGATTATTATTTTCTTAATTTAACGCAAGCTATGGCTTATTTCCGGTGATAATTCTGCAAGTTTCTGTACCTAACTTTTTCTTCGGGCTTTTTGAAGAAACTTATTCATTATCAGTAACATTGTTGACCGTTTATTAAACTACGAATTTTTATACCAATACCGAATTACGATAACTTCTAGTTCATTCTCTGTTACATTACCTTTTCGTTCACACGTTATTTGAAAAGGAAATTTACAAATTCGTAAATAGGAATTTACAAAAATGTAAATGTGCATTCGTCTTTATACGTTACACATAAATTGCCTACATTTACGTTTCATTCATTAATCTCTTTAAATAACAAACGGCAGATGATAAATAGTATGATTGTATTTGTTACGTCTTTTTTATTTGTTATTATTATACGAGGTTTCCTGCGATGCATGGTGACCTACTTGTTCGGAGTTTCGTAGTACAAGCGTAGCGCGTAGCCACCGCTAGCGCGGGAACTCGGCTGGCAAACTCGCGCTCTGATTGGTCGCGGTTTTTCGTTAATATCTCGGTAACGAAGCCTCAGTTTACATTTTTGCTAAGGAAAAAGTTTTTCCAATTCACCCCCCGAGTGCCCCATTTCCGGGTCGGAGGACATTTTTGCGACACACTGTATATATCAATAATTCTGCTTAATAACAATAGTGAAATCGAAAGCTGGGTTTATGACCATTCTAGTCGACGTCCAACGAAACAGTATTCCTGTCTCTTCGTTTTCGATCGACACCCGATGGTGACTTTCAGAGTGACCTGGGTCAGGCCACCATTATCGGGCCCAGTCATAACAAAATTCGTCGGTCAAGGCAAGGAAGCTACGAGCACCGAAGTAGTAAAAAATCTTCAGGTTTATAAGTCGAAAGTACGAGTTTTTTAGTTTTGTAACTTATTTGTAACTGTAACTTGCAAGTCTAACCACTTTTAATAGTTGGTAACTTATACCCTGCAATTTTCAGCGTGTATGTATGTTAATTAAGTGTATAAGAGGTATTTGTTAAATTTTCACTATAGGATCAGAAAAAAAATGAAAAAAGAACTTCTTAATGTTTTTACTATTTTCTTCGCTATTCCAACAATTGTAATGTTTTCGAAATAACGAAAACATGTCATCTAATAAGTTAATCCTTCTAGCTTCTCAAAAAAACTCAAGTCGTTTGGTCCAATTTTTAAAACAAAATACGTACTGGAACAGATGCAGACGCAGCGAAGATGATACGCTAAGTACGCATGCGACAGCAATCAGTTGTTAGTACAAAATCTATCTCCGCTGGGCGACGAATGAAAGATTGACAGAGCGTATGCGATTAATTGTGTTCCTTTTGTGTCTCTTTTATGAAATATTTGTGTAAGTATATAACACCTGCGTCAATTATGTCAATAAAAAATAAATAAATATCATTTCCAACAAGAGATTTGTATAGTATTCCATGTTTTTCGTATGTGGAATACCCGGAATATATATTGTGCCATTTTTACAATTTGTTTCTCGAGAATATCATGTCAAGTATCTCGTATGTAATTTCATTAATTAAAAAAATAAGCATCATTGCAAGTACGAATAAGAAGGTTCATCCTTGCACACATTAGTACGTATTGTTTAATTCTTGGATTTTCTTCCCTCGCTGCGTTCTTTTCCTACGTTCCGCGAGAATCGAAATCTCGCCACGAGCCGTAGGCCGTAGGTGTTCCATCGTTCTCCTGACGGGCGGAATTGTCATGTGGCTACAGCGTAACAAAACAAACGATACGATCCACCACGTGGTGCGAGGTTACATTTATCGACTCCCTCTGCTGTATCGATGCTCGTGGTAACGCAGGCCAAAGTTACTGACAAATACCATAAACGCCTCTAGCTGAGAATCCTTGAACTATACCACTGTTTATTTCTGAGTCTGGACGCGTCGAATCGTAAATTCCAACTTCTGCGTTCCAAAAGTGATACAGTGACAAAAATTGGATTTCTACGATAGTGTGATAGTGATGTGCAGGGTGGGCTGGTCTGCGTTTGACGAGAAAACCATTAAATCGTGAGATAGTTCACAAAATGTGACTTGTGCAGCCATCTTGTGTGTTTTCATCGGCGTCTGTCACAATCGCACACTTTCTAAAATTCTAATTCTTTCAATTAAAATGTGTTTATTGCTGTTTATAAGGACCAGACCACCCTGTAGGGAAGTCTACCCGTGAGTTTTATACCCGTGAAAAGTTCATTTGTGCAATTGTTCAGACAGAAGTTGGAATTTACGAAATCGATTGTCTCTCTTGCACATCGCAAATACATACACGGTTCCCGTTGATTGTGTGAGTGCACGGACACGGCGCACGGGCCACGGAGTCACCCCCCTTGAGGTCACGAGAGTGTCTTCGTACGTAACAATTTCAAGTAGCTTGGAAAATTCAAACGCTCGACTTGGCGCGAGCAATCGAATTGAGTTCAGCTCAGCTTCTAAATTACGGGTACTCGCATACGCCTAGTTGTAGATAGTAGGGACAAACTCAGCAAAGTCATGTTTCGAGAGAAACGCGTTTTAAACGTTTTTCATAAGGGGAACTCAACAAAAAGTTCTTATACCTCATTAACTACTTTTCCACTTCTTTTTTAAATATTAGGAATAATAAATGCCCTTATAAGGTAATTGTGAACTACTAATAATTATTAATCGATAATGATAACTGAAAAGTTTTGGTAGGAAACATTATAAGTGGCAAAATTGTAAAATTTTTGTTTTTTATCGAAAAATGTTCTTCGTGCCAATAGGAATGCC
>NW_015374065.1:70646-71272 GCF_001272555.1 Dufourea novaeangliae | reverse complement strand
AGGGAATATTGTAATTGCTAATTCAAGCTTCATAACTTTGGTTTTCTATACAAATAATTTGAGAACAAACAGGATTGGAACGTACAGTGTTTACAATATTTAACTGAATAACATATTGAGTTTTCTCTACAATAACAGGTGGCACAGATAGGATTTTCCACAAACACAATTTTCTTTTTCATGAATTTGTCTACAGTAATGCAAAAAATAGACAATTTTGTGATATACAAGGTGTTCAACAACTAATGGGAAAAAATTTAAGGGGTGATTCTTTGAGGCAAAATAAGACGAAAATCAAGAATAACGAAATTGCGAAAAATGCATCGTTTGTTAGTTATAAGCGTTTCAAAATTGACTCAAATCATGGCAATCCGCGCGCACGGAGTGTCAGCGGATCACGGCTCATCAGGGGCGCACAGTCACTTTAAAGACTCAACGACGTGCAGGAAAATTCGGTTGAACAGCTGTTTACTTACCCCGTAGAAGATGCCGATAACTTGTGCCCGCGGTATTTGAGTCGAATCCACCTGTATCGCATTAACTCTGATTACTCGATAAAATTCGCAAGAAATGTAAATATCCTCTTACGAATATTATCGAGTAGAGAGGGTTAATGCCCCCTCTAG
>NW_015374065.1:59740-70010 GCF_001272555.1 Dufourea novaeangliae | reverse complement strand
CGTGTTGCTGCCATCGACGAAGACCTTGCCCATTGTGTTTTCGGCTGTCCCTCTTGACATTAACTTGTAAAAAGAATTTTCAATGTCGAATTCCAACTCCATGTTAGAAACGGTTCATATTACGCAGAATGTATGTGTTTAACAATTTCGTTTATTTTATTTTATGTAGTTTCTTCATGCATTGTAGTGCAGGTGCGGAAAATTTCATATTAGTTTCATTCTGATATCATTGTACGTTTTCTATGATCCATGTTAATTGCATATTATTTTTTTGCGGAAACAAGAATCTCAAACACTTGGAGTAAGATCGAAGTGGTAATAAAATATGCAATGCACATAAAACATACAGTAAGTCAATATTCAATATTTCAGAAATAAAGATATTATCCTATCGGGCGAAGCTTTGAACGATAAGCAATTAACGCATGTACTCGTTTAAAAATATCGTTCGGCACCCCGCGACGGAGGACAAGCTCGTCCACATAGTCACCCCCTAAATGTAAAGTCATTCAGGTATGAATGACACCAGCCGCTTACGGTCGACCGACGAAGGCGTCTTGCTACCTGAAACGGAGCGCGCCGCTGTTTATTCCTGAAATATGGAATATGGACTTACTGTATGTTTTATGTGCATTGCACATTTTATAATAACTTCGATCTTACTACAAGTGTTTGAGGTTCTTGTGTCCGCAAAAAAATAATATGCAATTAACATGGATCATAGAAAACGTACAATGATATCAGAATGAAACTAATATGAAATTTTCCGCACCTGCACTACAATGCATGAAGAAACTACATAAAATAAAATAAACGAAATTGTTAAACACATACATTCTGCGTAATATGAACCGTTTCTAACATGGAGTTGGAATTCGACATTGAAAATTCTTTTTACAAGTTAATGTCAAGAGGGACAGCCGAAAACACAATGGGCAAGGTCTTCGTCGATGGCAGCAACACGGTAATCACAATGGGCAAGGTCTTCGTCGATGGCAGCAACACGTTGCAGGCAATCCGCGGGTGGTCGTCCTGCAGAAGACAAGAGATAGTTTTATAATATCTAGACTCGCACAGCCTCGGCATCATGGCCAAGTGGGTCCGAATGGTGTATGAGAAAAAAAAGAATGTTGCTCTAAGAATATACGAAACGAAACGCGACCTCCAAGACACTTTCCCATGCAGTTTTTCCTTCTCAAATAGTATTGACCATGAAAGAGTGGGGATCGACCTATTATGCCACATCGATCCTAACGAGGGTGGTTCAGTTCAACAATATCAGTCGTCCTTTCTGAACGGTGCCCTTTGCATTCTACAAGCAAATGGGGTTCATGTTCGGAAAACTAAGTTTTAGTTTATTTAGCGATTACGTAGCGATTATTTAGTAGTGTCGCGTTTGTTGTCGTTATAAATAGAGCAAATTAATTATTGTAAGTTTTATTAATTATTGTAGGTTTTATTAAGTATTGTAGATTTTATTAATTATTGTAAGTTTTATTAAATACTGTAGATTGTATTAATTATGGCAAGTTTGATTAAATATTGTAGATTGTAATCATTATTGCAGGTTTTATTAAATATTGTAGGTTTTATTAATTATAGCGTGTTAAAAATTAGTATAAATAGTTGTTATAAATTAATTAGTGTAGGTTAAAAATTAGTGTTAAATAGTTTTAAATTAATTATTTTGAGTGTTAGTTTTCTGTAACCTGTAGAGTGTTAAACCCAACGGAGGAACAGCTCGCGGGTCTACTTAATCGCGCAGTGTGTGAATATTTTGCGCGGTCGGGACAATCACGCAGTGTGTATGGACATTTTTCGCGGACGTGACAATCGCTCAGTGTGTGCGGACACTTTTCGCAGACTTCTGTGGTGTACGTGCATGTGCGGATTAATTTCAAGGACAGACGTGGACAGGACAATTGTGATACGTGACAACTAGAGGGGGCATTAACCCTCTCTACTCGATAATATTCGTAAGAGGATATTTACATTTCTTGCGAATTTTATCGAGTAATCAGAGTTAATGCGATACAGGTGGATTCGACTCAAATACCGCGGGCACAAGTTATCGGCATCTTCTACGGGGTAAGTAAACAGCTGTTCAACCGAATTTTCCTGCACGTCGTTGAGTCTTTAAAGTGACTGTGCGCCCCTGATGAGCCGTGATCCGCTGACACTCCGTGCGCGCGGATTGCCATGATTTGAGTCAATTTTGAAACGCTTATAACTAACAAACGATGCATTTTTCGCAATTTCGTTATTCTTGATTTTCGTCTTATTTTGCCTCAAAGAATCACCCCTTAAACTTTTTCCCACTAGTTGTCGAATACCCTGTATTTGGGTTATTGTATTCTTAGTCACATTTAGCAATAAAAGCAAACCAATTCTGTAAATAATTTAAATTCATGTAACTGTTATTTTCCTCCTTAAAAATTTGCTTTTTAGCACTTACAATGTGTTCGACAAGTACTTTTTAATTATAATACTAAAATAACAAGTGGATGAGCCTAGAAGGAGTCTAGTATGGTAGAGTGCAGACTGTGGCGTTCGTCCTTACTACCGTCACTGTAAACGCTCAAAAGTGTTCTTTTTCATTTTCTATAAAACCTTAGTTTATGATAGAAATAAGAGAGATGTACTCACCAAATGTAGCCATGGATATATGTGTTGACTGTCGTAGATCAAGTTGGTAAATTAAGAAATTTGTTTACAAAATGTCGAATTTGTCTTTATTATCCGTAACGCCTCATATAAACTATACATGAAAAAGTGTGATCTTTCATCATCATGTTGAGTATTGATGGTTTTAACCTGAATTCGATTTGCGAATGGTATTTATGATCATTTATGTTAAAATTACTTAACCCTCTTAGGCTCAAAGTAACGATCTGTCGATGCCCCACCTACTTGCGAAAATACTCACCATGACGATTAAACATATCGTTATCACCTTTTATTGCCTGCTGTAGCCAAATACTGCTTGTTTGCCAATCAAAATGATACGTAACGGGCAAACAATCAGGGGGAAAGGTAAACTAATTTCCTTTCTTTGTCCCATCACACGAAACAAACATTTTATAGTATTTTAAAGATTTCAGTATTTTTAATATGACATTTTTCTGAACTATTTAGCAATTGGTCCCTAAATTTGCTGATTATACAAGGGTTAACTATTCAACGATCTTTCCCAATGCAGTAGCGTTTTAATCGTTTTCGACGCTAATATTGGCCCCTATTCTTATTTCTTTATTACTTTGGATTAAAAAGAAAACGGGCACACAGCATTTCTCAAGAAACTAGTTCGGTCTTGGGGCACGACAGATTAAAACTAACAGTAAAATCGAAGGGATGTCCGATAAAGTAAAAAATTATTGTAAACAAGTTTGTATAAAGTAAATATTGACTTTGAGCGAACAGTTTTGTGTGCATTATTCTGGTTACTTCTACTGACAGTCGTAATTCTCAACGGCACGTACTTTAGTCTAAAATGTACAGGGTATTTCACGTAACTTGACCACCTTAAATATATCGCTTATTTTGTATGATAGAAAAAATATCAGGGGAGAAAAATATTCTGTTCGAAGGCGCCAATACGGTGATGGGCCGAATTTTTTTCTCAAGGTCATTTTTTTCGAGATTTCAAGGTCATCGAATTATTTTTAAATGGGACTACATATTTTCACTACAACACTCTTATAGCATATAAAAAAACAAATCCAACGAGGTGCAATATGTTGACCTTCACGTGACCTTTAGCGAAAAAATCATGAAATGTTTGTCAGTAAGCTCAGTACGCGTTCGGGGACGGTAAATAAAGGAATTTCAATTTCATTGGAACAGTGTACCGTGTAATTGTCCCTTGTGCTTGTAAACAGACATTCGTATTCACCTTTCATCGGCTGAAGTATGTTTACAAGCATTATTATCAAAGTAAATCTTAGGGTTAAGGTAATCTTAGCAAGCGATTATCGCTTTACAATCAGTATCAGTACAACAAGGTGCAGTATCGGTATCTCAGTGCTTATCCATCATGTACACTACAGCAGAAAAAGTTGAATGATTTTAATCTACGGAGAAGCAGGAAGGAACTCAACGCATGCACAACGGTTGTATGAAGAAAGACATCCTGATCGTCGCGTTCCTTCCAGGCGAAATTTTGACCGCATGGTAAAATTATTTACTGAATCAGGCAGTGTCGTTTCACCTAAAAGAAATCGTACTAAAACTAACACAAACGAAAGAGCTGAAATTGCAGTTTTGGCTGCAGTACAAGCAAATCCTCATGTTAGTTGCTCACAGATTGCATCCGAGTCTGCCTTGTCTTGTACAAGCGTTTGACGAATTTTGAATCGCAACAAATTCCATCCATACCGTGTTTCGTTACATCAAGCACTTGATGATAACGATTTTGAAAAACGACGTGTCTTCTGTAACTGGGCATTGAAGCAAGTACAGAATAATCAACATTTTTTTGATTATGTGTTATTTACTGATGGAATTCCTTCATTTACTGTCCCCGAACGCGTACTGAGCTTACTGACAAACATTTCATGATTTTTTCGCTAAAGGTCACGTGAAGGTCAACATATTGCACCTCGTTGGATTTGTTTTTTTATATGCTATAAGTGTGTTGTAGTGAAAATATGTAGTCCCATTTAAAAATAATTCGATGACCTTGAAATCTCGAAAAAAATGACCTTGAGAAAAAAATTCGGCCCATCACCGTATTGGCGCCTTCAAACAGAATATTTTTCTCCCCTGATATTTTTTCTATCATACAAAATAAGCGATGTATTTAAGGTGGTCAAGTTACGTGAAATACCCTGTATTTAACCTTTTGGCTCCGGGGCTGAATCTAGGAATCCATTGAGAATTTCCCGCTAGACGATAGAGTAGGGGAAACACCTTTTGTTTTTTTATTAACTACAAATTACTAGCTATCAGGCCAACGAAAAAAATTAATGAATCAATGTCGAAGCAAAATCACAGCCTTATTTTAAAAAGTGTGAATTTGTTGATTTTTTTGGTATTCCTGCAATAAAAATTCGTCCGAGTGGATGAGTTCTAAATGACTAATTGTTTACTAAATAGAATCGTTTCAACTTTTCGAATCTCATGAAATTGACGGGAGACCTGGAACTAGTTGCGATAAGTGTAAAGTTACGTTATGCGAAATCAACTGTTTCAAATATTACCATGTTCCAAATTTCTGGTTGTTTTTTCAAACTTTTTGTCTTCGAATGAAAGAATTTGTAGTTTGTGTGTCAGAAGGCACGAGTAGATCAGAAAAATTCATTATTCAAGAATTCAATCTGGAAAAACCTATGTTTGTTCTAAAATTGATAATTTTTTAATTTAAAATTGATAACTTCTTCACGTTTCCAAATAGACAGTATTAGATTTCAAATTCGTAATTCTCAAGGTCGTAAATAAAAAAAAAGTAAACTCAAATTCTCGGCCATCCTTAACCCACCCCGAAGCGAAAAGGTTAATTGAATGTTTACACCGATGCTGATGATAATTAGTACTCTACGCCTTTAACATTGTGTGTGTACCATATGTTATATGCATGGGGTGGGTGGAAACTTTTGTGCCTGACTGTATACGTTCCGTGTGGTAACGTCATGACACGCAAATAGTAGTTTCCAACTTGCTACTGTTGGTTCTACAAACGTTATTATAGGCAGTCTTTTTTCTTTGAAGAAGTTACATACCTTTGAGCTGTTCAATAAGAGAAAAAAATGAAAAAAATCGTATTGTATAGTTATGCAGAATTATTGTTCATTAAAAATTCAACATATACATCTTATTATGTTATTTCCTTAAGAATTTCTGAAAAATTGAATATACGAGGTTTGTTAAAAAAAAGGTAACTTTTCAAATTTCGCGGGCTACGTATATTATAATAGATTCTCGATTTTTTTTGTTTGTTACAAAAAAACTGTTTATAAGTGGTACAAGCTTTTCACAGAAGGCCGAGAAGATGTTAATGACGATGCCTGCCCTGGACGCCCCAGCATGTCAACAACCGATGAAAACGTTGGAGCGGTGAAGAAAATTGTTATGGAGAATCGTCGAATCACTATTAGAGAAGTTGTTGAGGATGTCGGCATATCGGTTGGCTCATGCCATGCAATTTTTTCGGATGTTTTGGGCATGAAACGTGTGGCAGCGAAGTTTGTTCCGAAATTGCTAAATTTTGATCAAAAGAACCGTCGCATAAGCATCGCTCAGGAGCTGTTGAATGACGTCAACGACGATCCAGATTTGCTCAAAAGGGTCATAACTGGTGACGAAACATGGGTATATGGTTATGACGTCGAAACCAAAGCTCAATCATCCCAATGAAAGCAGCCAGAAGAGGCAAAACCGAAAAAAGCACGCCAAGTTCGGTCAAATGTGAAGGTTTTGCTCACTGTTTTCTTTGATTACAATGGCGTGATGCATCATGAGTTCTTGCCAAAAGGTCGTACGGTCAATAAAGAATATTACCTTCAAGTTATACGCCGTTTGCGTGAAGCAATACGAAGAAAACGCCCGGATTTGTGGCAAAACAATTCATGGCTTAGTGTAGTATATCTGAGGGAGATTACTTTGAAAGGGACAAAATAGATATTGATGAATAAATAAATATTTTTCGAGAAAAATAAAAAGTCACCTTTTCTTTGAACGAACCTCGTATGTGTATCAATAGAAGAAAATGGCTGCCATTTAAAATCGTTTTACAGACTCCTCTTGATTATTGTCTGGCTTGTTCTACACGATTATTGTCCATGCGTTATCCCTATCATTGTGGGAAGGAAGGCCGAGGCTTGCGCTTCGGGCAAAAGAGTTTACGAAGGTCTGAAGCATTTCTCCCTATAAATTATTGTCCCGTCGCGAACCCGAGTTCGGGACAATAATCGAGAGGAATCTGTACTCAAAATACAGTTTTCAAAATCGGCACCGGAAATATTTAAAATACTACTGAAGCAATTTGGGTCAAACTTTGTAGTAATATTTTTAAGACTAAAATCTAGTACTTCATTTTTTCTTTTTTTAGTAGCAAAAAAATTTGAAAAATTATGTTGGAAACTACAAGTTTAACTTCAAACAGCCGCTATTTTGTAGAATATTGATATATTCACAATCGGTTTCGATAAGTACTAGTTCTTGTCTACTTTAATATCAAATTTAAAATACTTATTTCAGATAAAAACTCACAGAGATATACATATTTGGTACCGTAGATGGTGTTTTGATGAAACAGGTATAGATATATAGGTAACTCAATTTTTCAGACAGTACCAAGAAAATAACATGTAACAAAATGTATATGTTGAATTTCTAATAAACAATACTTCTGCATATACAACAAAAGTGTTTACTTTTCCCTCTTATTTAACAGCCCCAAGGTATGTAACCCCCTAATAATAGAAAATCAGTGCTCGCTAACCAGCAGAAGTTGGTAACCTTGAAGGCATATCAAAGCGCTGAATGTTAACACTTGTCCCAATACGATCTTCGAGAACACAACTTCGAGCACGTTGCAGTACGTGATCAACGCCTGGTGCTGTCGAATGCAACTCTGCAACGCGGCGTAACACTTCGTCGTGTACTGCAGCAGAATCTTGTCGGGCGTGTGGTCGTCCGTTTGTAACATCTTCTCCTCGTACAGCTTTGACAGTCTATACTGTAATATTCGAAATTGTCCGGTCACGTGGATATTCATGATGCACAAA
Source organism: Dufourea novaeangliae (assembly GCF_001272555.1). NCBI lineage: Eukaryota > Metazoa > Arthropoda > Insecta > Hymenoptera > Halictidae > Dufourea > Dufourea novaeangliae. Next base: position 62,286 of record NW_015374065.1, on the reverse strand, counting down.
AAGTTGTCAAAACAGAAATATCCGAGGGCAATGTGGAACAAGGTGGCTATCTGCAACCGTAAGTTAGGCTTGTCTCGTAATTGTTTCGATGGCAATGATATTAACCCTTTGCGAACGGAACACTCGTGGAGATGAAACGATTTGTGAGACTGGGAACGGTATTATATCAGATGCACCAACCAAATAATTCACTATTTCTTTTTAACCCTTAACTGGCGGGCCTTATCAATATTTTTAGAATATTTAATTTTTATTCCATTATCGTAATCCTGTTAATATTCGTAGAATATTTTATTTCTAGTCAATAGTTACTTAAACAGATGCTGGTTTATTTCGACGTTTTCTTACGTGTGAATGCAAACCAACTAGTTATATACAAATAAGTAATAATATTTGTGTAATAAGTAATAGGATTTCTATTTCACTAGTTATGGGTTAAATTGCTGGTAACATAGCTTAAATTCAATATATCCTTCCATGAGGAACGAGGACAACTATCAGTGAAATTGCATAGGCCTCTGCTTTCCCAGAAAATAAATATTGAATTGGACAAAATATAGTAGATTACTTATTCATACATTACTTAATACATTCATGAACCCTTTTTTAGTGCTCACTAAAATAATCAAATGTGGTGACAAAAATTTCCTCTTCTTTATGACTAAAATTGCCTGTAATTGTAAATAATATGGGAATATATGTGTTACATCTATAGCGTGGTAGGATACATTTGTGAGTAATTAGATATACGTATGAGTTGATCGTCTGCAAAGGGTTAAATGGTAAATCTATTATGCACATTGCAGTGGAGAGTATCATTAGACTGTGATTGTTTAGGCAAATTCATCTCTTTGTGCTTTGGAATATTCCATTAGATTGCAAACGAAGTGTTGAAATTTGTTTAAAAATTTGATATTTTGTTGTATAATTGAATTTTTCGAATTTACACGTAGTACAAATGCGGAAATTCATAACTCAGATATTATGATAGTCTTCTTAAATCAATACACTCGGATTGTAAGTAAGTCCAAATTACAATCAAAATTAATTTCCCCTGCAGTCTGCATAACGATACCATTAGAAATATATTTTGTTTGTCAGTAGGTTCAGAGTATACCTCGGCCACGAAGACCATTTCGAAGTAAGGAGACACGGATAGCCATCGCGCCTCTGTGAAATACATTTCAAACGGTAACTTTCTATCAGATTTATTTCTGCCCATATTCTCTGGAACGTACACGCTTTCTGTTAATTTTTGTATTTCGATATTTTACTGAAAGCGTATTTACAAGCATTATGTAAACAGAAAATAACGTTAATAACAGTAAGAATAATTGAATATTTCTGTAATTTCTACAAATTACGTTGCAAACAACGAGGGATTAGTAGAAAACCAAAATTGTACAGATATCCCTCGTATAACACGAAACTTTTTTAATATTAATGTCACGAATTTTTAAAGTCATTAAAAGTCTTTAAAACACGAGGCTTTTATCTTATATTTTCTAAACGTATTCATTTTTGGTATTCATCAAATAACAATATTTTGTTGAATACGGTTTTATTTAACACGGTTTTCTGTAATACGGATATGAATTATCGTGTTATACAAGGGCTACCTGTACAAGATTTACTTCTAAGTCAGAAGTAATAATAATTATACTTTAAATGCGGTAAACTGATGTTACATCAAGCGTAACAGATACATATCTATATAAAGCTCACAAGCATAATGGTGAAGTAGAGCACAATACACAATGCTTCCTTTTAAACATTAAATATTATAATAATTACACTTAATTATCTGAACAATGAAATCAAAAAATTTGTAGATTTAATGTAAAAAATTGTGTAATTATTTACAACCTAATGTTTATATACTAAAAATTGTTTTAAGAGTAAGAGTAATTAAGGTTGAACAAGATTGACCTCTTACTATGTAACCCATTAAGGAGCAGTGTTACGTTAATGTAACATTTTACTTGCAAATTTTTGTCAACTAATTTACATTACTAAATACTATTTTCCAACACTGTACTTATGAAAGGCAATTCCAAGGATTTGCTTAATAATACTTTCGTTACTATTCCATCTTCCACTTCGGAACGTGATTTTGCAAAGAATAAAACATCGTATATTTAAAACTCCTGTTATTTCACTGCTTGGCCCGTAACGAGATAAAATATTTCATGTATTAAACAAAAATGTGTATTTTATAATCTGCAGTTGGTAAAAACATGCTCGGTGCGAGTGTTTTAATGGAATGTCAAACTGAGACGGTTAAACTCACCTACAATTGGTTGTAATGTGAAGCACACAACGGTGCCGTTAGCGAAGAACGTGAAGAAGAGAATGAAGAATGAACAGACTTTGTTGCAGTCCCTTATGATTTGTTTCTCATGAGAATCATAATTCGCACGCCAAAAATTGCTATCCATGTACACAATCAAATCAAGAAACCCCTTTTTGTGTATAGACAACAATACCGTCTTGAGTAAGACTAACGTGATACTCAAAGTGATTACTGTGATATAAAGAAACTCCTA
>NW_015374065.1:57977-59714 GCF_001272555.1 Dufourea novaeangliae | reverse complement strand
CGTCGTGTAAGAAGCCAACCTCTTTAATTCAGGTTTATTCTACATGACGGATGCTTGAAACGTAATGTAACTGTATAAAAATTTGTTTAAGCACGTTGCAATTTAGTCATAGTTTAGTTATCAAATATACAATTTTCAAAATTTTTCGTCTCTCAATTGAATTATTTGGAATATATTATGTTAGTGCAAATACCATTAATTGGTGGAAAACAAGACGTCTTCCCATCGAAACAGAGTAGATTCTATTCGAATCATTTTTGCGAATAACAAACGGTTTGATAAATAACGCGTAGAAATATTAACACTAGAACTACCGACGATGAACGTATATTTATTTCAATCTAATAGATAAACATAATAACCTTTTGAAAATATTCAAATTTATATACCAACTAATTACTTCATTTTATATTGCAATTAGAGTTCTGAAGTATCCGTGAAAATGGATATTTGCATTTTTATAACATTTTAATCATTATTATGGGAGGGTACTGACACAGTCCTTTTCACTGTTTTGGTAGTTCTGGTGTCATAAATAGGACATCTTTTACATAAGAGTTTCCAAAAATGCATGTACACTCACCGAGACGTCCCCGAAAGTATAATACAGGCCTCTCAGCTGAACGAACATTCCGTACAAAATCGCGCAATGTGTGTAAACGAACGCGAGCGTTCGCAAGCGGTCCTCCTCTATGCTGGACGACGTCCAAAACCCGGTAAGTTTCATAAAGAACAACGACATCTTGATGGAAATATCCCGAGACTGTTCCGAGACCACCGGGGATTCCGAATGATTAGAAGCGTTAATTTTCCGCAGATTCAAAAGCTTTCCCATCTTTGATCGCAACGAGTGGATTGCAGTAGGATCACGGTCGCGGCTCCACTTTGATCTCTTGAACCATTTCCTCGGTTCGACGCAAGCCCCACTTACTATCGTTCATATTTCCAACATTTTTTTTCATGCATTATGCACGTCGGACGACATGCACGGTGGACGGTAGAACGATATATTATGTAATAATAGGGAAGGTTTGCCTAAGCGAGGACCGTTTCATGTAATTTAACGTGCGGTTTTATATATGTACGTTAGCGCAGGGAGTTCTAGCGAAGGTTAGTTATAACGGCGATATAATCAAGCATATTGCGAGCAGGTTCGAATCTAACTGTACAGATTGGTATACCTTGTAAGTGCTTCGAAACAAAACAATACGTTTTAAGTGGACTCGAATCTAGACGAGGTAGGTTCGATAATTCTTTATAATTGGGGGGACCAGGAGTAGCTGCCACGTTTTTAATTGACAGTTGTTTTCTTTCTAATTATTAAGTATTTAAAGATTGTATGAAGTGAATTTAAGATGCTTACTTTAAGCAACGATTAATTAGAGTTATTATTGTTCAGGCCTTCAGATGTAAGCCGTGTCATTCCAAACATTTAATCCCAACAATACATTTTCTATCAAAATAAATCTCCCCAAAATAATTCAAACGATTCGCAAGAATTGCAGCTCATTTTATCAAAAGTCAAATGACACAATAACACTATCAACGCCGAACTTTTTCCAAAGGATAAGAGACTTGCACCTGAAGGTCAGGACAGTAATAACTATATTACGCCGAACCCTGAAAACTTCAAATAAATGAGTAATTAAAATATTTATATTTTGTCCCAAAAATTTTAGAATCGTCTATCAATTCCCGACTAGACAAATAAAGTTAATTTCTCTTTCACGTTAAAGA
>NW_015374065.1:43200-57964 GCF_001272555.1 Dufourea novaeangliae | reverse complement strand
CGTGTAGGGCAGATGGGGGAGAGTTACATTTTACAATTACAATTTTAAAGAATGTTTACAATTACAATTTTAAAGAAATGGAGTTACTACATTTAATACATAGTTACGGAGATAAAAGTTTTTATCTTGGCCACAAATTTTTACTCGCCCCGTGCGTATTTATAACAGAATTTTCTTGTTGATTCTCTTAGATATTAGAATATACTATATGTACCTATATGGAAGCCTCTCACCGGAATATTGTAGAATACTGAATATATCTCTACATTCTCAAAAATTTTACATGAAGTGTTTTCTGAATTTTCTTACACAAAGAGACCACAAATTGTCACGATTCACGTTTTAATTATGATATCTTAAATATAGGTATCGATTCTACTTACTTTCAGGAATAGGATCAATTTTTCTACATTGAAATTAATACACTCTCACCAAAGGTACACTGTTTTTAAATGGGCGACATGTTTTAGATTCTTTTCGGCGTAAGGTGTGGTTCGAGCTATGGTCACTTTTGTACTGATTGTGAGTTATAGGCCCAGGTAGAAGCAATCGACACCTCACCCCTCGCCATTTAATGCCCTAACTATCTATGTACCCAACCAAACGATTCAAAATCGGAAATTTAAATCTTTTTTTCTTGGGGTTTCAGTCAGGTTTTCGCGATGTCTGACCTGTATGCCACCGGAAGGATTTGTAACCTTATTATCATGATTCATGAAATTCTGTGAATTCTGGATATACAATAATTAAAATCGCTTTCGAACGATATTTTGTTGTTTAAAGATCAAATCTCAGTCGCGTGACAATTACATTAAATTATTTTTTAAATGAATTTGAGAACGAATATATTGTGAAGAGAAATGAATTTGAGAACGAATATATTGTGAAGAGAAATTTATTTTGAATGATAAATTAGCGCAGTCGATTATAGTCTGTTATAGTCTAGTTCGGTAAATCCCAAAAATACGCGTTGGATATTTCAAGGGCGTATTGACGTTTTAATGGAACATGGAACAGATTTATGAAATTTGCTTACTGATTGATGTAATCAAATACATGCTTGTGAACGAGAATTCGTTGTATTTTAAGAGTTCAATTTTGTTTCAGCATTGCTTAGTCTAAGTTTACTTGTGAAACATATTTAGTATTATTTATTATCACAGATTTATTATCGTTTGTAAAATACACGATTATTCTATATTCGATATAGCTAAGAGTTAAATCAAGTTTGATGAGGTTTTAATAGAGTAAACAAATCTATGTTTGATCCCAGTTTATGCAAAAACATCCGCAGTCTAATCGTTGAATTAACCAATTAGAGTGTACCGCTGAATTTTAAAATAAAAAATTAACGATACCAAGAGAAAGTGGGATTGTTAGGGATATATGTCGATCGTAGATACACTCGATATAATACACTCATCGTCATACACTTGATATAATACAAGTACAAAACGGTATATGTAATAAAACGTCTTTAGAGCTGATAATACTACGTATTAGTTGTATCATCGGAGTTCTGTTTTAATAACGTAAAGTACGACATCGACGTGCTGAGTATCTGTAACACAAGTACAGAATAATTTAACACGCGGTTGTGTAATTAGGAAAAAAAACTTTTTCTGCAAACTGGTCGAAGTATGCAATAAACTTTTTTTTACAGGCGGTTACATTCAACATACTAACTACAAAATATGACTGATTTGAAACTCATGGACGGTAATGGACATTCGAATTTAAATATTAAAACAAATTCATAGTGAAATATCAGTTCTATAAGAAATAAGAATTCCAAATGAACTACAGTAAATACCCAATGATTGTTCGAAGGCTCCTCGGTACTGAACATTAAATATTTCATAAACTAATGGCCATATGTGGCTGAAACAAACATTATTGGCTTCAGAATTCCAAGCTCTATTAGTTTACTAAACCTTATTAAAAAGTCAGCGGCAAAACTGGGGATCTCCCCATATCAGTGCCGAGGAGCCCTCGAACACTCATCGAGGATTCTCCGTATACTGTTATAAATTATCCACTGAAGCTTATTAACAGAACACATACAAAGCAAACGTGAATTGGACCATTAATTAGAATTCCTATGAAAATATGAATTTAGCTAAAAAATTTGATAATTACGCTGGTATAAGTTTGCAACGACACCGGAAAGAATCTATTGGCCGTCAGACAACAAGACCGTTTCGATCTCATTATTACAAACTGCAGATCCTTTCGCAGCATTTTCCCGTATCTGTCGATCGGTAATTCACTCCAAGGTGATGCGAATGCCTCTGAACACACGTTCGTGCTTTCACGTATCAAGCAATCGCAACTGTACGTGAACATGAACAGCTGGCACATAGTCGACGATAAGAGATTCACGAATATAACGTGGCTCGTAGAAGACGACTCAGCCTGCTCGGTCCATTGTGTCGAAAACATTAAAGAAGCATCAGAAAGTAACAAATTTATTAGTTCTGAATAAGAATGGAGAAAGACGCTTATTGAACAGGGTGTAATGTAACTAAAATCTCACTAACAAAGGATTTTCGGTGACCCGAAAATTACGACTTTTTTAAGTACTTGCAGCTTTCAGGAAACCTCAATAGAAGTATCAAACAATTTTATTTTTTCCTACTTTTTGGTTCTGACGAGTGAAAATGGTCCTTCAAATTTAATATATGCTTTCTTATTTCTTTGTATATCTTGGAAACTGTAGTAGATTTGTATATTATTGTATACAGGAAAACTTTGCAGCTTTGTATTGGACCTCAATAGATGTATCAGGCAATTTTCTTTTTTGTTACTGTTTGGTTTTGCAGGGTGAAAACAACCCCGTAAATGTTAATGTGAGTTTCCTTATTTTTCTGTATAGTTTGGAAACTACATCTTATTTTTTTTTTACAATAAAAATTTAATTGACTTTTTTGAAATTTGTTTATTTATTTAAATAATAAATTTCAATCAGTTCTTGTGAAACAGTTTTATAGAGAATAAAAAGTCATTAAATGTTCATTGTAAAAATTTAATTATACCTAATATAAGTTTCAAGAGTAAATATTTAGAATAGGGGAGGCAGCTCTGATAACATTGACCTTGACATATCTTGTCAAGGTCACTCTACTCAGTGACTTTTAGAAGATTTTATCCGTCGTTTGTGTTTTGTTAATAAGCTATAAACAAAATAATTTGCAAAATGCAGCAGTTATTTTGAATATTCAAGGGTTCCAATGACCTTGACCTTAATATATATTGTAAATGTCACTTTCCTGAGTAACCTTAAGAAAATTTTAGAAGTCGCTCGTTATTTGTTAAAAAGTTATTAACAAATAAATTTTGCAATATAAGGATGTATGATTATATTAATATAAAGATGTATGCATATTAACTCCATAATTTAAATCTTACCTAAATAGTGTAAACATTATATCATTAATATATTTGTTCCTTTAAGTGATTGTGTGGCCTGCAAACTCACCCCGAGAAAAACCTATCCCTAAGCTAACCTAAATTTTGTTTTAATTTAATCAGAAATGAAGTCGGGTTAGATTTGGGTTAGAGTTTTTCCCGAGGCGGTGGTGCAGGGGTAGATCGTTCATGCACTCATATACAGAAGCAGATATGCTAATAATATAGTGTCTATACTAGGTAAAATTTAAATTATGAAGTTAAACATACACCTTTATATAGCGAAATTGATTTGTTCATAACTTTTTAATAAAAAACGAACTGAAACTTTCGGAAGGTCATTCAGGAGGGTGACCTTGACGATGTATGTCAAGGTCAAGGTCATCAGAACTGTGCCCCCTTTCCTAAATATTTATCTCGTCAAAATACGTAGGAAAACAGGAAAACACACATTAACATTTAAAGGGTTTCACCCTGAAGAAGTGTAAAGTAATAAGGAAAAAAAATTCCTTAATACTCCTATTAAGGTCCTCTACAAACCTGTACAATTAAAAACCATCTATATTCGTCGTTACCGAATTCCCCGTTGTAGCCTCGAACGCACTTTCGTCATCTTGATTTTGGTCTTAGTCTTGTATGTAGAATCTACTCTGTAAAAGTGTCTTACATTTTTATTAACAACCTAGAAAGCTTATATACTGACCAATACTAAGTGGTACCCGACAAGGCAAATCAGCATGCTGAAAGTCAGCACTTGTGCGAGCACAATTTCGCTGAACACACTCTCCAACCCGGCGCAGAACGTAGTGAGTGCTTGATGCTGTTGGATGCAGATTTTGAATGAGTTGTAATACTTCTGAGCGGAGTAAAACGAACCAGTGGTTGGTCTTTCGTGTTCTTCATCCTTAAGTTGTAACGTATGCAAGTTTCTGAACCTGTACTGCAATATACGAAACTGGCCAGCCACATGTAGGTTCATAATGCACAAGAAATTGTCGCAGCAAATATAACACACGCCCACGTGGTACAAGGATAGTACCTGAATAAACGCAGTGATCGAAAGATTTTGAACGAATGTATTAAGTAATAAGAAACATATTAAGTGTACGCAAATGTAATGGTCGTCGTATTTAAGTTGACAGTGTGGTTTTATTTCATTTTGTCGACAGAGAATTTAATTTTCAACAAAAGGTAACAAAAACTGACACGAAATGCTAGAAAATATTTCAAGTAACCGAGTCTGTGGCAATCGTTCAGTATTCATAAAGATTTTCGAAGGAAAGTGGGCCATTACGTTTGCATAAAGCTAATATTTTATGCACATAACTTAATTTTATAATAAATTTTAGTATACAGGGTGTCCCTAAAATGTCTTCCGACCTGGAAATGGAGCACTCGGGGGGTGAATTGGAACAACTTTTTCCTTAGCAACAATGTAATCTGAGGCTTCATTACCAGGATATTAACGAAAAACCGCGACCAATCAGAGCGCGAGTTTGCCAGCCGAGTTCCCGCGCTAGCGGTGGCTACGCGCTACGGTTGTACTACGAAGCTCCAAATAAGTAGGTCAGCATGTATCGCAGGAAACTGCGTATAATAGCAAATAAAAAAGACGTAACAAATACAATCATACTATTTATCATCTGCCGTTTGTTATTTAAAGAGATTAATGAATGAAACGTAAATGTAGGCAAATTATGTGTAACATAAAAAGACGAATGCACATTTACTGTTTTGTAAATTCCTTTTTACGAATTTGTAAATTTCCTTTTCAAATAACGTGTGAACGAAAAGGTAATGTACCAAAGAATGAACGAGAAGTGATCGTAATTCGGTATTGGTATAAAAATTCGTAGTTTAATAACGGTCAACAATGTTACTGATAATGAATAAGTTTCTTCAAAAAGCCCGAAGAAAAAGTTAGGTACAGAAACATGCAGAATTATCGTCGGTAATAAGCCATAGCTTGCGTTAAATTAAGAAAATAATAATCAGCAATAAATAGAACACCTGCAGTTTGCAAACCTGTGTCACTAGGTCACTGAACCGATCCTGGTCATCGACGGCCGAAACGGTTTATGGCAGGGTATCGCCCAGTTCGCAGGGGATCGCAGGTATACCTCGTTAGTCGAAGTTAAGGGTTGTAACGTCAAGTGCGTCCTGGTTATTCCACCGAATACGTACTCACTTCACTGCACGACCGCTAACACTGATCACCCGACACAATCACTTAATGTATTTTTAATGCAACGTGTTGTTACTACGTTAGCATAATTTGTGGCCCCGGAAAGGGCGGATTGTTTTCAATTTTTCAGTCGTTTTACGTAACCAAACACTTGCACAGCAACACCCGCATATTCGTTATTCTGTACGTACCACCATAACATTGCGTAATATTCCCGTGAACTGAACACCTCTGTCGCCCAATTGCTAACCGACTGACAGAATTTTTCCGAAAGGGCTTCCTTTACCCCCAAGTAGTTTCCCATCGTTACATTGTGAGTTCACTCCCACCACGACAAGATTTAGGTAAAACAAAACCAACGGTTGAGTCCTTGTCGGATCGTTATAGAGTGTAGACGTGTTTACCTCGCGCTCCGTATATCCTACGTTATTCGACTGATTGATTACAAACATCGTCTGGGCCAAGGCCCATATCAAAAGCCGCTTTTTGCGAGTGCACCTATAAACTGAAATGGCCTCCATTAAAGGAAGCCAGCTGTCGATGACTGAAATTCCGACCTTTGTACCAAGGAAAATACCAAACCCTACGTATGCTGCTGCTGTCCAAACTTGCCCAGAAAGAAATCAAGGCCTCATCGTCGAGTGCAAAGAAGGACTAAACCTTTCCGACTACACGTGCGCCGTAGGAGATATTGTACAGCCAATTAATGTGATCTCATCCTCAAGAATAAGCAACAACAGAATATGCATATACCTGTCAAGTAAGGAATTAGTCAACACGATCACCGATAAACACAAATTTTTACATGTAGGTGAAAAAACAGTTTATATAAGACCGCTAGTATCAAAAAACAAAAGAGTAGTTCTTTCAAATGTTCCAACTAACATACCGAGTTATGTTCTTGAAGACATACTAGAAGAATTAAATATAAAACGCGCTTCTCCAATTACAACCTTAAAAGCTACTATTACAAAAGGGGGATATAGCCAGGTAACCAGCTTTAGAAGACAGGTGTATATAAAACCCGAAGACGTTAAAAAACTGCCGGAAGCCTTCAAAATCTATTTTGATGAAACCAATTACTTTATCTACACCAGTACCGATTCGCTCAAATGTTTCCTATGTAAAGCCGAAGGCCACGTAGCCAAAAATTGCACAAGCGGAATCGAGCAAAACAAGAATTCAAATTTGACACTACCGCAGACTACACCCGAAATTGATAATACTTACCTCTCATTAGGTTCAATCCTAGATGATCAACTTCCAGTCCAATCAACACACAGTATTCCGGACTGAAACGTACACACTCAGAAATCAGTTCATTAGCATCGCAAGCTTCGCTCAATGTCAAAATTCAGGATCCAAAACCCGTAGAATTCAAACGCCCACCAAAAAAAAGAAACCAAAATCACAAAAAAAAAAACACGGCTCAAAAAAAACTCTTGACGAACTATTAAGTCCATTAAAAAATAAATTAGAGGAGCCAAATAAACTCCTAAATTTTTTACAGTTCAAGAGCTTACTAGAGAACCTCCATGGATCAGTTAATACAACCGACATTGTCTCACAATACACGTCGAACACACAAGCTCTCGTAACACTAATGCAAAACGATTTATATCCCCTCCTCACTAGTCGTAGCATGAAGAAACGCTTCACAATTATCATTAAGAAACTCTCCTCTCCAGTCAACACTTCATCTGAAAATACTATCGAATCTGTAGATGAAGACTCATCCACACAAGACGAATTTTATTAAAAATAAAAATATATATAATTATGAATAAAAATAACAACAACAACGACATCATCATACAGTGGAATATAAACGGCCTAAATAAACATTGCGAATTCCTTAAAAAGTTAATTTATGACTATAACCCAATCATGATATGTATTCAGGAAACAAATTTCAAAAACAATAGCTACACCAGCATAAAAAACTACAAATTGTTTTATACAAACAGAAACACCAGTCCAATAGCTAGCGAGGGAGTAGCAATATATGTAAAAGAAGACATAGAATGCAAAGAAATAAACATCACAACTGAATTAGAAGTTACAGCCATATCAGTCAAATTACCCACAAAGTGCTTTTGTATATGCAATCTATACCTCCCAAATAGTAATCCCATCACAAAAGAGCACATAGATAATCTAATTTCACAGTTACCCCAGCCGCTGTTAATAGTCGGAGATTTTAACAGCCACCATACACTTTGGGGCTCGGCTAGAATCGATGCTCGTGGCAAAATTATCGAAAAAATTATTACTGAACAAAATCTAGTACTTCTAAACTCCAATGAACCTACGCACTTCAACATCTCTTCTGGTACCCTAAGCTTAATTGATTTGTCCATATGCTCACCACACTTAGCCAAAGTCCTTTCATGGAAAACGTCGACCGACTTGTATGACAGTGACCATTACCCGATTACTATAACAATAGAATTCAACAATAACCCAGAAGAAATCTTTTTACCAAAATGGAAATTCAAAAAAGCTAACTGGAAAGAATTCCAAGAATACATAGAAACAAATAGTAATACTCTCTCAAACCCCAGCTGTTACACAAATAACGATCTAGACAACATACTTGAAAAATTCGAAAACCTCATAATAAATGCAGGAACTAAAAGCATTCCAACAACTACGGAAAAATTCGGAAAGAAAAATTTACCCTGGTGGAATGAAGAATGTGAATTAGCGATAAAAGAAGCTAAACACGCTTTTAATACCTTCAAACGACACAGAACCCTTACTAACCAAGTAGAATATAAAAAGAAAAGAGCAACAGCGCGACGAATAATTAAAAATAGTAAAAGGAAATCATGGTACGAATTCATTTCAAACCTAAAAAAAGAGACACCAGACAAAGAGATATGGAATAAAATCCGCTCTATAAACAACAAGAAAAAATACATGAAAACTCCACCTATCCTTAAGACAGAAAACACATATACATGCAACTCCTTGGAAGCAGCCAATCTTCTAGCTCAAAATTTTGCAAAAAATTCAAGCGATGACAATTATAACCAAAACTTTTTAAAAATAAAAACAGAAGCAGAAACACAGCAAAACTATGTCAACGAAACAGAAGCAAGCAGCAGTTCAAATATCTTAAATAAAGAATTTTCACTATCAGAAATGCAAAACACTCTCTATTCGTGCAGAAACACCAGTGCTGGACCAGACAATATACCTAACATCTTTTTGAAAAATCTACCAACCTCAGGACTACAATACCTTTTAATTATTTTCAACAGTATATGGCAAAAGAACATTTTCCCGAACAAATGGAGAGAAGCAATAGTTGTTCCTATACCAAAACCAGGCAAAAACCCAAGCCTCAAGGAAAACTATAGACCTATAGCATTAACCTGCTGCATGTGCAAACTTATGGAGAAGATGGTCAATAACAGGCTCAAATGGTATCTAGAATCCAGAAATCTAATCTCTCCACAGCAACATGGATTCAGGCAATTTCACTCCACAACCGACAGCCTCATTACTATAGAAACGGCTGTTTGCGAAGCTTTCATCAATGGCCAACACCTAGCACTTGTCGCGTTAGACATAGAAAAAGCATACGACATGGTCTAGAACCATAGAATCATTATACTACTTGCAAAAAACCAAATAAATGGACATATGCTCAATTTTGAAATTAACTATCTAAAAAATAGGACCATTCGAGTAAGAGTAAATGGGCAGCTTTCAGAGTTAACTGAAAATCAAAATGGTGTACCACAAGGAGGAGTCTACCTAGAATAAGTGTCACCTTTTTCTTACTAGCCATCAACGATATCATGCAATCTCTCCCTACTCCTATCAAATGTACAATGTATGCAGATGATGTAACTATTATGATCGCAGGAAAAAACATTAATACCACTCAACAAATTCTTCAAAATACACTAAACAAATTACAGTCGTTCGCCAATAATACCGGATTCAAATTCTCACAGTCTAAAACCACAGTCACCGTCTTAAAAAAAAACAACAAAAACAAAAACAAAGTAGAAATAGAACTATTTTTAAACAATCACAAGTTACCGGTATTAAAAGAAGTGAAAATACTTGGATTAATCCTTGACGAAAAACTAACATGGAAAAATCACATATTAAACCTTAAAGATAGCTGCAGCAAAAGGCTTAATCTTTTAAAAGTATTAGCTTCAAGAAAATGGGGAGCAAAACAAGAAATAATTAAAAAGACTTATCAAGCATTAGTTCAATCAAAATTAAACTACGGTTCAATTGTATACATCTCGGCAAAATCAAAACTACTACAACTCTTAGAGCCTATACAAAATACAGCAGCAAGACTAGCTACTGGCGCCTTTCGAACCAGCCCAGTAGAAAGTATACTATGTGAGGCAAACCTTATCCCGCTCAAATTCAGAAGAAAAAAATTATGTTTGAATTACGCTGTTTCTACCTCAGCTACACCACAAAACCCAATTCATAATCTGTTACAATCAAAAACCTCTGAGGAACCTTATAAAAAAAAGAAAAACTACCCAAAACCTCTAAGTATTAGAATTAAAAACTGTCTACAAGAACTAAATCTAACAATTCCTCAAATACAAATACGGCAGTCTAGCAAAACCCCTCCTTGGATCAGATATACTCCAATCGTTCTTAAACTAAACATTCAAAAAACCAACCTTGAGCAAAGCACTCTAAAAAACCTTTTTAACACAAAAATTAGTCACTACAGTAACTTTACTCAGATCTACACTGACGCATCAAAATCTAAACGAGGAACAGGCTGTGCCATAGTACTACCACACAAAAATCTTGTATATAAACTACCAGACGAATTATCAATTTTCGATAGTGAAGCCTTCGCAATATTAGAAGCACTAAAACAGATCAGAGGAGCCAAACTCAAAAACTCAATAATCTTTTCAGACTCAAATAGTGTGTTATCAGCCATAGAACACCAATCTCAACATCATTATCTGGTACAAAACATCTTAGAAACATATAACGATATTAAATCAACACACGAATCCACAGAAATAATTCTCAGCTGGGTGCCATCTCATGTAGGCATCGAACCAAATGAGAAAGCTGACTTTTTAGCTAGAAACGTAGCTGAAAATCACAATAAATACATACATCTAACCCTACCTCTTAACTACAAGGAAGCCCAAAAACTGATTAAAAATGCAATACACAACTCGTGGAACGAAAAAAGGCAAAATATAACACCACAAAAACTCCATAAAATCAGGGAAAATATACATGAAAAAAGCCCGGCATTAAATTTCTCAAGACAAAATCAAATCACCATAAATAGACTGAGAATTGGGCACACGAATTTAAGCCACATACACATTATAACAAAAGGAACGTGCGACAATTGCAACAGCCCACTAACAGTGCAACACTTAATTATCGACTGCCCTCTATTTCAAGAACAAAGAAGAAAGCATCACATACCAGAAGACCTTAACACAAGTCTCAACGATAAAGCTTCATCTAAAAACACCTTAGCCTTCTTAAAAGAAATCAATTTTCTACACCGCATCTAGACTCAAAAGTATAAAAATAGCAGTAACGTATATGTAATCAAAATATATGTAACGTATTCCTAAGTCGCCAATGACCCACAAGAGGTTGATGCGACAACAAATAAACAAATAAAAAGAAAAAAAAAAAAAATGAAAACTTAGAAGTTTTAAACTACTACTTAAATGTGTAGAAAATTAAATTGTATTTTATATATTAACTATAATACAAACAACTCACTACAGCACAATATAAAATGCATGATCAATTAAAGATCAATATAAATTCCGATAACAGAAGCTTGGTGGTTTCAGTAACAGTAAAACAAAAATATCTAACAGCTATCATAACAACGTGTTTTGTAGTTCTAGCGTTAGATTGTACAAGTTTCAATCAACTTTATCTAAGTCAAGGAGAATGTAAAATCACAGGGATGAATAAATTCTAGCTAACGCATAGACTGAACTTAGAAGCTCTATGAACGCTTGAATATGTAGGTCTTATCTTAGTTAGGAGAGGTGTCCGTTATTGTTATGCTGGGTGCTTGCTTCGATGGTCACTCGAACTGTGTCAACCTACTCGAACGTTAATTAATACGGTCGAATCTAGTTGAAATGAAGTTCGGGAGAATGGTCATTGACTACGATAGTTTATTCTGAAGTGTTATTTACAGACCCGATTTCGGTACATTGTATACCAAACGGTGACTAATGTTTGAAAATGAAGAATGTAGTAACATTCTTAGTTAGTAAAATATTCTGTTAAATATACTGTGTGATTTATTTTTTCCATGTATAAATATTGACTACTAGAAGTAAAAATACCAAAGCATAAAAAGTAAGCACTAGAAGTACTAAAAAAATATACAGGTGGAGAAAGAGAGGTGGCACAACCGGATAAATTTACGTCGGAAAATGAATAACTAAAATCATTATTGATCTGAATTATTATTCCCACGTAAGATATTTCTTTAATTCACTATGTTCTGCATGTTCGTATATGCTTAAATGCATAAAACTCACAATTTACAACTCGCATGGGAGAAAAGAAAATTAATATAGGTATATAAGGGAATTAGTAGAATTAACAGGGAAAGTCTCCTCGGCTGTATCTATTCTAATAACAGTAATGTGTAAAAAAATCTGTTCAGACATGCAAAATATGAGGTCGAATGATACTAAATATCCATGATAATTAGACTGTAGATATCTATGCTAATTCAAATACTCAGAGTCAAATTGATAATAAAAATTGAGATAAATATCTTTCTTGCATTAAGAATTTCTCTACGTTGAGCTTAAAATTGACATTTTCTTGATTTTCGGGAATATGTTTCTCTTATTATGGTTTTCACATTTACATATGCACATTGCATATTTACAAAAAAAATTGTATTTTGTAATGGAATGGTATCAACTGTTGATGCATTTATTCTGTAGTATTGCACCTTTTATCTTTAATGCTGTTATATTTAAAGTATATTTTGCAACGTTAGAGATAAAACGAATATCTAATGGTTTCTCTAAAACATTCATTCTGTCTGTACCCTATTTGTGTACATTATAATTTGTATAGTGTTTGTTGTATCTTTAATGGTTGACAATTATATACAACATGTCTGATATATGTATGTGTTGTATCATTGCAAGTGAAATAAATAATTAATCGATTTTCAAAGTGAGTTGTTTTGTCGACTCTCATTTTTGCAATGTCCTTCTTTTCATATTTCTAACAACATCGAAGAGTATCAAATCTGTTTCTGCAATTTCTTCGTATCGACACTGATAAAGCAAAAAATTAATTGATTCTAAACTGCAGCTTTTAACGCATTTCTAGCAACATCGTGGAATGCACGAAATACATGTATTCTGCCTGCTATAACAACCTACCCTAAGCACTATAAGCATCACGATTGATCAAATCTTCCGACTTAACCATGAAACAGCCGTTTAAAAATCCTATGATTAAAAAATTCCATCAAAATGTTCTGCCAGTAAAAGCGCACTCCTCGTCTTGGACACGGTGATCGTAAATAAAAGATGATTCGATATCCTATAACGGAAAATTAGAATGCCAATAAAATTCCGAACGTTTACGATGCCCAATAAACAGGAAACGTTAGTCTCGATTAAATTGTCCGACGTTTAGCTATCGTGGGTCTCCGACGATACACATAAACATATTATCCAGTATCAAACATCGGGCATAAATTGAATAAAAACGCTTATCTGTCCACAGTAGGTAGGTATAAATCTTCTCGAGCCCATTTAACCCTGTATCGTCGACGAACCAGAAGTTAGTTTCGCCTCGCTGCCTAGGTGGTGTATAATACGTATGGACGTTATGAAAACTGTCGTAATTCGTGTGAGGGGCTCGAATTATTTTCCATAAACCTACTTGACTTCCGGCTGCGGGTGGAACTTGAACATACCTCGTGCACGGTGTACTTACGCAAGAAAGTTCACAGAATGAAGGAGCGTAGTTCGTAGTTCCGCTGTCAGGTCAACTCCTCGGGCTACATGCATCAGTCTTGAACCTCCCCTTTTGCTGGTTGACCAGGACGTGGCGCGAAGTGAAGTTAAAGGGTTAGCCCACCATGACCGTATAAAAGTCATAGGTGCCTTTCTGAATTTTCTCTGGAAACATGATGAAGTAAACCGGAAATTAGTCGCAATGCCTGCAATGCATATACAGGGTCACCTAACGTTTGCACCTCAAATATCTTTGTTGTTTTTAAAAATACGTGAAATATCTTAAGGACAAAGTTGAATGGTTCAATGGGATTCACATGACATCAAACAAATTTTTGTTTTTGTCATTCTTTTTAAGAGATATCAAGGTTACCTTCACTTTTTTAAATAGAACCACCCTTTTTTCCGTAACCTAGAATGACCTTGAATAATTATAGTCACTGAATTCCTAATGAAAGGGACTATCATTGTAGGTGTTTTAAAAGGGGTGATTCCATTTAAAAAAATGAAGGTGACCTTGATATCTCTAAAAAAAAATGACAAAAACAAACATTCTTTTGTATCATGTGAGCCCCTTTCAACCATTGAACTTTGTTTTCAAGGCATTTGACGTATCTTCAAGAACAACAAAGACATTTGAGGTGCAAACGTTAGGTGACTCAGCTTGTATATGTTCAAATATACAAAATTATTTTCTTCTCGTATAAAATGGCAGTGCTGGTATCGCTTTTGTAGAGCATCTTGTCGGCCGACTGTCTCCGCGGTGGCGTCGATCACGGTCGCTAGATTTAAACTTAAACGAAAAACAAGAATTTTTCATTTTCTAGATGAAATTTTCTACTGAAGTACGTAGGATTTGTTCGATATCTTAAAAACTTAATTTTTTATAAACGGGTTTGCATAAAACTTTTTGGTTAAAATTGATTTTTCTTATTTCAAATTTTAATCATTTCTACGAAAATAAATATTATAAAAAATCCTACATAATTTTCTAGGAAATTTTACGCAGAATATGATAAATTCTTGTTTTTTAGATTAATTCAAATCTAGTGACCGTAATTAATGCTACCGCGAAGACAGTCGGCCGAAAACGCGCTCTACAGAAGGGGCACCGGCATCGCCATTCTGTATGAGAAAAAAATATTTTTGTATATTTGAACATATATACATATATATATAT
>NW_015374065.1:0-43163 GCF_001272555.1 Dufourea novaeangliae | reverse complement strand
ATGTTCAGTCAGAAATTTTCAAAAAATCGATATTTCACTTTCTACATTTTCTTTAAGTACAACATCTCGAGAATAGTCTGTGCAAGTTTCAAGGTAATCCAATTAAAAATGTCAGAGTTACAGGCGTTAAAAAATGAACATTTTATATAAGTGTAGGCTTGACTTGAAACTTTAAACGCGTTTTTCTTAAAACTACATTTTTCAAAACGGTCATCAATATTTCTCGAAAACTACTGTATCGATTTACATGAAACCTTTTGCGCCTTATTTCAAATCAGAAAAACTTGCCCTTGAACGAAGGATTGTTGTTCGTTCCATACTTTTTTTTTAATTGACCAAAAACGAGTGATTTTTAGGTGAAAATCGCACTTTTTCAGGAAAATGTCCGCCATCTTGTTCCTAATCAATATTTCGAAAAACCCCAGGTTCAAAGATAAGATTGGTTCTTCCATTACATAAATCTTACTGAATTTTGAATTTCAAATGAACTGTTACGAAGTTACAGTGATCATAGTTTACTCATAAATATTTTTAAATAAAAAAATTACCTTATAATCTAGAAACTGCAATCTTTGAAACTCAAACACATTTTATGAAAAAGGTCTTATAGTTCTCGAAAAAAAAATTCCTAAAGAGCACTCTTTTTTCGGCCTCCTGACTGAGCATGACCCCTTAAGCCAGATTCACATTAACGGTCAAAGGTACGGTCCGATCACGATCAATCGGAATTTAGATTATATCTCTCTCATTAAATTACGTGGGATTGATGAAGATGGCTAACTGATTTGACGTGACCTAACTGGACTGTGACCGCTAGTGTCGTCCTGGCCTTAACCTTCCAAGTACTGGACTCGCGGGGCATCCGAGGTCCGATCATTTCTGACTCACATCGATATGTTACTAACACAAAGTTACGGTGGCTCGAGCTCGAGGTCCTCACCGACACTCTAGAAGTTTTGTAGACTAGAACAAAGGACAGCGAGTAAAAAGAAATAGAATGAACCGCAGACGCATGTCAATACTTCTGCGGCGCCTTAGCCCGGACATTTTCATACAATGTCACATGTCGTCATTCCCGAATTACACGGATAGCTCCGTCACTGTATGCGTATCGCTCTTGCTCTCGCGTGACTCTGGCCCAGTCCATGGAGGGTTAAAGACGATCGGAAACGCCACCCACGAACGCACAAGTTTTCCTTTATTATTAACCCTGAATGAGATTTCATGCACAGATCATAAACGGAGACATTTAATTGGCCGGAAGCCTCTAATGCGAATTTCATTGATCGCGACCGCGCCACTTGGTCTCCTGTACTCTGTGTAAATTGAGAAACTTTGGATGGGTCGGTATCCTTCTGTTATGTGTGGTTGACAGACGGCGTGAATATTTAGCGAACTCTCGAAATTCTATCAAACTTCAACTGACGTTTCAAGATGGTCGTGTTATTTTTTGAATGCCTGGGTTTCGTCAATATCGTCGAGCTTTTAACCCCTTAACGGTGGAATTTTGTTTTGCAAATCTGCGTGTGTAATTAAGTATATTCGGAAAATACCGTTAAAGGGTTAAACACCATAATTGACGTCCGCTTTCGAAATAGAAATAAACGGGGTAATTGAATATCTTTAGGGAGGGATGGAGACTTGTATTTTTGCTTCTCAGTGAATTGAGCGTTTTCAGCGACGCGTCATTTTCTGGTGGATTTCAAGGGTTGAATTCTTGTCACGCATTAACTTCGTTGAAACTTCGCTGAGACTGTAGAAACGAATGGTATAAAATAAAACAGTGGAAGTCCTTTAAAAGAGTTTGCTTCTTCGAAAAGTTTCTCTTTTCAGAGACCGTGTATACATCTGAATATTTTCATGTCAACTATTTATTGCAGAATAATCATACATGAATTTCTTAAAAAGAATGACTACATAATTCATCTTCTGTTCGAATTGTTATTTACACAGAATGTTTAATGTTAAAATATATCTTCCCTCTTCATTTTTTCACTTTTGGCATAGGCTTCTGTAGTATCCATAAACTGTATCATAAAATTTACCTAACTGTACTTGGACGACATAGTTGGAGCTATTAAGCGTTAGGTCTAGGACCATAAAACTTGAATTTTTTTTACAACTTTGTACGTCGAGGTTCCATATTGAAATGCACATTATTCCAGTATGTTGCACTCTGTTAATATATGCGGTATACTCGGCTGCCTGTGACTTTGCGTTGCATATTTTAACTATTTAAGTAAGAAAAATTGGTCCTAGACAAATTTTACAGTTATATACTTAATTTTATTTGCTGTAATGAATGTATGCTTTGTTATACATATAAGTATGCATCAACGCATTCTAAATAGTGGCAAAGGTAATTCATCGAATATCGTTTTTTTTTTACCTGAAAAGTGAACTTTGCACTAATTGTTTACGTTTTTCAGTTAAAGAGCAGAAGATTGGAAAATGACTTCGTCAATCGATCATTATGAATATAAACTGTGAATATAAACTATAAAATAAGTTTTCTAAAACCATTCGTTCTAAACCATTTCGTTTTTACTAGTCACAGAACGTGTATCGTCTGGAAAGCAAAGGTTAACGAAAACAATATTTATTACCATCGCTAATTTCTAATATTTTTGAATGGATGAGACGTGAACATGTTCGTCAAATGTTCTTTTAAATACATATTAGAAATAACCAATATCATTTTACTATTATATTTTATGTGCGCCCTCAGAATCCACTTTGCGTTAACTGCTTTGTGGAGCCCTATACCATCTTTAATGAAGTTATGACGAATGATGTTTGGAGAGTAGAAGTTGTACTGTACTTCACACAAATTAATTAACAATTAGCTGCATATCGTTTTGTTCACTGAGGCACCCAAAGTCGCTTACAAATATCATAATTTGAATTACATAAAACATAAATGACAATAGTTGGTAAAGAAATGATTTACAGTTCCATAGTTATTACAGTCTTCTTCTGAGTTTTTAAATGTAAAATAATAGTATGATATAAACACTTGAGTAGCTGACTGTACGTTTTTATCCTCTGTGTGTTATTAGTACATGTTAACCATCAGTATTTGTTAAGTTTCACAAAAATTTGTAACGAAGACGTGTTACAGCCAGTACAGACGATGCTTATTGTTTTTATGACGATTGTCATTATTATTTATGCAAGTACTCACGATTCTCGGTGATGTTAGGTTCAACAAAAAAGTAGTACCGCAATGACTAGGACATTTTTACGGCTATTGCTTTAGCAATATGTCACGTTTTGAGAACTAAATTATACCACAGATTTCTAAACTATTTATGTTTTGATTTTCGTAATAGTACAGTAACAGGGTACAAAGTGTTTTATTTAGGTTTTTGGTTCCACATCCACTACGATGTTTTAGGTACCCGAGTATTACCGATTACAGATGAACGAATCCACTAAAAATTTTCAGCTGAGCTTCTAATCAACTATTTCCGTTTTTCTTCTTTTAGTTACTTTTTTGTGACAAACAATTTTTACTATATTAGTATTCTTCCTCGCCCCCATACAAGCTTTACTGTTATTAAACTAGAACCAGCATGCAATAATTAAAGTTTCATTCTTCGAACTTCGTTCAACCAAAATATCGCATTTCAATTAAAACAGGAGTTTAGTTGAACACCCTACAAACACCCTGTACACTCGGCAACACCTTGGTAACCTTGTCTATATTCAAATATTTCAATAAAGAACGAAAGTTCGTGGCACGCTATCGGGACGATATTTGAAAACGTTCCGCGAGCGGAGGCAAGAATACAAAAGCCAATCAGCTATATAGAAAATGGTTCCCAAGGGGACAGCAAAAGTAGCCTACAAGGAGGCAGCCACCGACCTTATTTTCAGATCCCGTGCCGCAGCGTATGAGCCCGGGCTGTTTTTCTTTTGAAACAAAACGGGGGCGAACGCACGAAGAAATATGCAGTTATACGACCCTACCGGGAAAGGACACTTTATCGGTAGCCGGTTTTACATCAACCCGCCGATATTTTCCTGACAGAAATAGGAAGTTTAAATCGCCCGGGGTACTGGCAGCATGAAAGACAGAAAAGGTCTGAGAGAAGAATGGAACTGAAAGATGCAGTAACGGAGCCCCGGTAACGTGTTTTCAAACATGCACGTGTGCGCGCGCGCCCGAGTCTTTATTTGACAGTTTGCGTAGACCACCTCTTTCGCAGTCACATTTCACCGTGTTCGTATATTGCTCGGGAAGATTGTTAAGCATTACGTAAGGAAACGTGTTATGTCGAATACGAATGATTACGGAAGGAAAATCTCAGTCGCATTCGAAAGTCTTATTTCCTTATTGTCTGAAATGACGCAACTGATCATGACGTATCTATGTTTACATACTTGTACTTCCATGTTTAAATAAATTAAAATCGCTGATCCAACTGTTTCTTTTCTTGTTCTGAAATTTCTTCGTCTTTAATGGGTCATGCTCAATCAGGAGGCCGAAAAAAGAGTGTTCTTTGGGAATTTTTTTCTCGAAAACTATAAGACCTTTTTCAACAAACGTGCTTGTGTTTCAAAGATTGCAGTTACTAGATTACAAGGTAATTTTTTTATTTAAAAATATTTATTAGTAAATAAATGGCAAGCGATTTCCTGGATGTCTCTTCACAAAAAGTGGTCTGCCGTGATTACTGTAACTTCTTAATGGTTCATTTGAAATTAAAAATTCAGTAAGATTTATGTAATGGAAGAAACAATCTTGTCCTAGAACGTGGGGTTTTTCGAAATATTGATTCGGAACAAAATAGCGGACGTTTTCCCGAAAAAGTGCGATTTTCACCTAAAAAATTACTCGTTTTTGGTCAATTAAAAAAAAAGTATGGAACGAACAAAAGAATTCTTCGTTCAAGGACAAGTTTTTCTGATTTCAAATAAGGCGCAAAAGGCTTCATGTAAATCGACACAATAGTTTTCGAGAAATATTGATCACCGATTTGAAAAATGTAGTTTCGAGAAAAACGCATTTTAAGTTTCAAGTTAAGCTTACACTTATATTAAATGTTCATTTTTTTAACGCCTGTAAACTCTGTCATTTTGACCCCTTAAACGTCATAATTGTTTTTTCCCATACAGATTTCTTTTTATTTCTTTCAGTATAATCTGAACATTCCATGTCCCATATTGACGCATGATTATAATTTCCTGAATGAAATGATCAGAGTTCAATGAATCCATATTGCATTATCCATTTTCACACATCACTTTTCCTAAAATTGTGAGCAAACTGGTGTTCGGTCGCACACGACTGCTTAGCATGTGGGTATTGCAATGTATAATCCTATAAATGTTGAAGACGCGATTAGCTGTGGCTTGATATTGTAGTCGCAGTCTCGTATATGGAAACTGTGCCATTTTGTACAATGGATTTTGTGGTCCTTCGACAGTCAGTCGCGCGCAACTAGTCGCAAATGGAAATAAGGCATTAGGATACCCTAATTTAGTATTAGGTTTTTTGTTCCCTTTCTTTCATGGATAATAAAATAAAACTTATTCAAGTATTTTATTATTATTAAAATTTGTAAAAAAAACAACTTGACATCAAATGTAACCATGAAAAAGAATTCAAGAAAACAAAAGTCCCCTAAAGTCATCGTATTTTGACATATGACAAGATCAGTTGTTCGAAAGGGCACTAATCAAATGAACAAGATGAATCAGTGTCTTCGCATTTCTTGCAATACGTAGTAAAGTGATTGTTGTGTCAGTAATTTTCTGATAATCTCTTCTAGGACAGACAGCACAACGTCAACGATTAGTAGCTGATGAAACGACTTGATATCCATGTCGTATACGACCCTTAGTTATTTGTTCATCGTACTCGGGGTTGCGCAAAGCTCAATAGATTGTTTTTTCGTGGCAGGTTGTTTCAGGAAACTGCGTCTTATGTGAATGTCTAATTTCTAAGTGTTCTCCTGTTATTTCTAATGGCTACCTTTTTGTTCTTCTACCGACATTGTCATTGGTACAAAGCTGAACTTGGAAATCTACTCACCCTTTGGTACAATTATAATATGTGATAAAAAAAAAGTTACGTAAGTGGTGGCATGGGGCACAACCCAAGAGAGCAACGACGCATGCGTACTATGTAGGTAACGTTTCGTTAGCGACTGATTGTGAGATGTGAAGTTTGGGACGAACTAGGAAGCTATGTAGCAATGTTGCAGGCGTGCTTCGTTTACCAAAAGCACATTTCTTCTCGTGTCGAAAAAGCGATAACCCCATTCGACTAATTAAGGGTTAAATACCTGTCGGTAGTAACGGCATCAAGCATACTGCACGTAAGTAAGAATCTGAGTGTCGAACACCTTATGAGAACTATGAAAAAAAAAACAACAGTCTTAAATAAACTCGAACTTAGATAAGTTAGGTTCGAACTCTTTAAAAGTATTAAGTTGTACCCAATGAAATTGCTGATAGCTAGAATAGTCGATAATCAACCATGATTAGTAAATTAAGTATGATCTACACTGTTTATTGTGCTCGTCAGAAAATACGACAATACTGTATTTCTTTATCTGAACGTATTCTGTAACAAATTCGATAAGTAACCACTCTGTTACGGAAAAGTAGTGTTACTTTAATTCAATCGAAAATCTTCAATCAACAACTCTCAATCGCATTCTTCGAGACACGTGATGCGTCCACGAAGAAGCTCACAACTGCATGGAAAAAAAAAAGAAAATGAAGAAAGTATAAAAGAATCCCGTCGAGTTTCCTCGGCATACCCGAAAATTTCCCGAAAATGTTTCTCAGCAAATTTCAAGTGCTCTCACGGTAAGTTCTGGGAAAGCACCGCGCCCCCGTCCCGGAACTTCAGAACACCGTCGTGTACTTAAGAGTCGTATCGTAATGCTCGTTCGCGCGTACGCACAGACGTGCTTGATAACCGCGGTGTGGATGCTCTATGCGGCAGCTTGGTTCCCGCAGTCTGACGAGAAATTCAGCTCAGCATTTCGGTAGCGGATTGATGGTTTTCATTGTTCACCGTGATGAGCGGTTTTCAGCGCGGCCGAAGGTAACCCCCGGGATCGGCGAATGCCGCATCTCGCGTCGCGAGCCCGACCGGGGGCCCTTTGACCATCTTGCCATTCACGATTTCGAAATGGAGGAAGCGGAGCGACATAATACCGCGCGGAAACCCGACAGCGTTATATGCTCCGGGCTCGTGGTCGTTAACGTAAAATAGCGGGTGTATGCATGCATGCGATCCGTTTGGACGAAGAATTTTAACAGCCGCTTGACGGCATAATGCCGGACGCGGAGGTTGAAACGCGTGTTGGGTAGGTATTCGAAATTCGAACCGCGGCGAGGAATACTTCGACTTCCCCACGGGTCGAACGTGTTTGTTTTGCGAAGTAATGTGAACGGTGCGGCAAATTGGTAGTCTCTCCTTCACAGATATATTCTCCTTCTGTTGCTTTATTCTTTTTGTGTTAAGGGGTCATGCTCAGTCAGAAATTTTCAAAAAATCGATTTTTCACTTTCTACAGTTTCTTTAAGTACAACATCTCGAGAATATTCTTTGCGAGTTTCAAGGTAATCCAATTAAAAATGACAGAGTCACAGGAGTTAAAAAATGAACATTTTATAGAATAAGTGTAAGGTTGACTTGAAGCTTTAAATGCGTTTTTATCGAAACTACATTTTTCAAATCGGTCATCAATATTTCTCGAAAACTACTGTGTCGATTTACATGAAGCCTTTTGCGCCTTATTTGAAATCAGAAAAACTTGTCCTTGAACGAAGGATTCCTTTAGTCGTTTCATGCTTTTTGTTTAATTGACCAAAAACGAGTGATTTTTTAGGTGAAAATCGCATTTTTTCAGGAAAACGTCCGCTATTTTGTTCCTAATCAATATTTCGAAAAACCCCACGTTCTAGGACAAGATTGTTCCTTTCATTACATAAATCTTACTGAATTTTTAATTTCAGATGAACCGTTAAGAAGTTACAGTAATCACGGCAGACCACTTTTTGTGAAGAGACATCCGGGAGATCGCTTGCCATTTATTTACTAATACATATTTTTAAATAGAAAAATTACCTTGTAATCTAGAAACTGCAATCTTTGAAACACAAACACATTTGTTGAAAAAGGTCTTATAGTTTTCGAGAAAAAAATTCCCAAAGAACACTCTTTTTTCGGCCTCCTGACTGAGCATGACCCCTTAAAGGGCCATATTGGATTGCATGCATAAGGTAACTTAAGGTGGCGCACAGAAATTTTTAATAATTATAAATTTAGTGGAAAATTTAACAGAACATTCTTGAAAGCTTCAACTTTCGATTGCTATAAAAAAATCGCAAGGTCAACGACAAAATTATTGAAAAAGATACGTTATAGAAATTTTTGTTAACACGAGCCTTATGGAACTGTAATTGATACTAAGAAGTTACACTCATTTTTTATTTAGTTACAAAAAATGACATTTTCATAAAAAATTAGGTGGTTATAGATTTTTTTACGGAGATTATGATGGCACGGAGGAAAAGATATGTTAACGATCAAATAAAACTAAAAATTAAGATGAAAGTATGCAAACTTAGATTTTAATGCGTTTGGTAATATCTACTACGCATGTATGCTATGAACGTCAACGTCATTTGTTTTCCTTACGTTCGTACGAAGTACTTTCCAATTTTTCATTATAAATTAAAAAAAAATTAAATGTTTTCACAAGGAGAAAAAATTTTTGTTTTTTTCCACTTATTTGTAAATTTTCTTACCATTTCAGTATTTTCAAGTAGTTTAAAATATTAATCGTTCAAATTAAATTGGTAAAATTGATAAAAAGAATAAAGCGCCATATGGAGCCCCAGCTAGTTACGACATCAAACCCGCGAGCTACCTTAACCCATTAAGAGGTAACAACACGATGATAGGCCAAAAATGATAGGATACCTTTGAACATGATTTTATAGAAACTTGTAAACTTTGTCGAAAATGTAACATAAGGTCTTTGTGATATGTACAAAAAAAATAATAGCCGCACAGCCGGTACATACATTGAGTAATTCTGCAGTGGAATATTTCACGTCCATACCGTTGAACCTAGAACAAAAACACAAAAAGGTTTGTCATCTACACATTAAATACTAGAGAAATACCCGTGGTTTTTGTAAAACATTGAATATTCTGTTGTAACTAATATTTTTGTAAGAAATTTTTTAGCAAAAATATGAATAGTTTTCAAATATTCGCCATTTCTTCGAAAATCAATATTCTTTCGAAATCTTGGGTATTTTACTAGTACTTAGTGTGTAGATGATAGAACTTGTTGTGCTTTTGTTCTAGGTCCAACGGTGTTGACGCGAACGATTCTCCACTACGAAATGATGCACTGGAAAATACTACGTACGAGCCGTGCAGCTATTGTGCTACTATTTTTATCAAAAAATCCTAAACAATATTTGTTTTGTTCTTTTTTATACATACCATAAGGACCTTATGCCATATTTTTAATAACGTTCATATGTTTCTTTAAAATTACCTCCAAAGGTGCACTATTATTTTTGGCCAATCATTATGGCGTTACCCTGTAAGTCCGAAGCAGTGAAACAAGGCATCTTATCTTTTCAAATATAATTATTTATTACTTATAAAAGTGTCTGAAACAGAATGTAAATGCCCTTAAAAAATGTCGGTATTTTTTGTGTATCTAAATGTTGCGTTTATGGAACTTTGGACAATTTTTTCTATTAAAAAACGTAAATAAAATAATTAATATATTGTTTTGCCGAAATATAAAAATGCATTACAATATATGAGAAAGATACACCAAATACTTTACTTGACTTACGAAAAAATTGGTTTATCATAATTCTATAAATACTTACATTTCTTCAAATTTCAAAACATTGGACGATCTAAGTGGCACAAGCAATAATGACGAAAAAACTATTAAGCAAACCTTTGAAATCCTCTTTCATAATTGCAATATGACAAACAGAATACAATTATTGTAAGTTCACTGAAACAAAATTGCGAGTGACATGTCGCGTTAACGAAACGTTGGGTCCTAAGGGGTTAATGTATTCTTAGGTTGTTATATAATATGTGCCTTATTCTACCATATTTTATTTCAGTCATCTTTAACTTGTTAAATTTGGGGTCAATTAACTGATAAATATACTGCGGATTTCATGCATTTATAGACTACAGGGCTCTATAAAATTTAATAAAAAACAAAACTTTCATCAGATGGAACGAGTTTTATACTTTATCCTGAATCCAATGGGTTACTTAAGAGAAACAAAAATTCCTACATTTGCTGTGATCTTTATGAACTACTTTAGAAAATGTCGTTTTACGTACAAATCTTATAACTCCAAAAGCAATAATATTTGGACTTATAAAACTTTTTTGTTTCTTTCGATGAATACTATATGCTCTTGGAACGACAATGGTCATTATCGGCCCAAATTTATTTGATCGTTCACGAACGGTTCCGGTGACATTTGATAGATCGTCAATTACTAACAAAAAAACTAATTGGGACAAACCTGTAAAACATGGGGGTTTCGATATTTTGCCATTTCTATTATCCCGAATTTTTATTTGTATAACTTTTCAATGCTTCAACTTATTGAACGCTAAAAAAAAGTTTGGGCCGAAGCGTTCATACACCATAAACTGACGATTCTCCTTAGGAACCAACATTCTGAAACACCATGTATATAAACGCCTTCAGCAAAAATACCAGTATTATTATTCCGTTCGAATGTCGTTATCATATCTAGAAGTGAACGGGACCTTATTCAAATTCTAAAGGTGTTCAAATCACAGGAATTCATGACAAAAATTTCTCCTCCATAGTCCATCCATTAACTTAACGTGCACTTTTCGCGATAATTGTGGCTGCATTAATTCAAGGTACAGAAATATTACAAATAATTTAGCCATTATTACTTTTTTTATCGATTTAACTTGTGCAATGATCGCATAGTACGAAGATATGATAATGAATAACTTTCAAGTGTTTGCGTTAATTCACATTTACATAGTTTAAATAAAGAAGACGTAATTTATACACATATTAATCTCTTCCATTACATATTTTATTAAATTTAGTATACGATAGAAATTAGATTTACTATCAAATAGAAATTCTATTAAACATCAATAAAATTCTTAGTTTAATTTTCGTAGCCGAGTAATAACAAGATCCAAAAGACAACATTCCCGCTGTTGAGTAAACAATGGTATAGTAAACTTATTGCTATTTCTCCCATTCATTACACAACCTTGAGTCGACACAAGGGGAAAGCCACAGTCCCTATGCAGACAACAAGATTTCACACTGGACAAAGACTGAACGAAGTCTCTTGTCACTGTCTACACACCATAACTTCAACATTCCGTTACAATATATTCAAATTACTCAGAGTATGCATGTATTATTAACTACTATATACACAACAGATACTGGCGGCAAGTTATAGATTACTGTGAGACAGCAGCAAATGGTTCTCGTTAATGTTTTAATATAACTCAAACAGTAAGTTTAGCTAATTCTTCTTCTAGTTTCTATTAAACTGAAACGAAAGGACTGTCGTAGTCACTTTCGAAGTATTTATTATTAAATAAGATACTCATCAATTAATTCGGTACACCTTCTCCTTCTCAGTAGCTTCTAAGGAAAATAAAAGAGCTAAATTTTTTATATACAACAATTTTTGATTGCTACTTTTATAGAATTTCATTTGTGAGATAAACGTCTACAAAAAATATTATGACGGCTTTAAATTAATCAAACACGAATTATAAACTCAATGAAGTCCAACCTGAAATATGAATTTCTACAAATTTAATTAAATTAAATCAAACTAAAGTATTAATACTTAACTCGAAATGAAAACAGGAAGAAAATCAATATACGGTAAACAAACAATTTTATTCAAAGGGAAAATATCAACGAAAACATCAAATCGTTTGCTCTGCCCGAGTATTTTTTTTGTTAATACGCTTACTCGAGCTCAGATAAGTACATGGCGGTGATTTTAACAGATATACGACTGGACAGCTGAAAAATAACGGTGAACAAAAACCAAAAATGGTATGCTTACATGATACGAATGTGCTCGGATTGAATGTACTCTCGTACCATTCCGTTATACGTTTATTTCTTTGTTAGTTTCAGGTGAATTAAAACGTGCCACAAAACTGGTGTGGATATAATTGTGGTACAATTACTAAAAACTGTACCATAAAATATACAACATTAAACGAATGTTGTTCTCGTAGAACATGGGATCGAGAATACATTAGGTACAGCTTCGATGTTTGTAATCAATTTGAAGAACCAGATACATTGGAAAACCACTTAACAATTATTAATTACCATTTAGTAATGATTAATTACGACTGATTCATTTATAAAGTAACAATACACTTCGTTGCGATCTGTTTTGTATCGTAGAAGAAAATTACAAACACCATTGCACCTACTATCGACATTTTCATTATTCTCTTGTCGAAAGCTCTTTGCCATCCTACTTCGTTGAAGAATTCAACAACAATACTGTTAACCCTTTGACTGCTTAGTTGTGAAAAAACAATGTGAAAAGTGATAGAACGTTTAGTCTGTATCTCGTACAGGCAACCCACCACGCTTAAAATAAACAGTTTACTTTACACTAGGTTCAGATAGAATGATATATTGTAACCTAACGAATAAGAACATTAAACTCCTAGAAACGAATGCATTCTTAGTTCATTGAATTCTACTCACGTACTCATTGTCAGTGTCTTTCACCAACAAATGAATCGAATATATAGCTTCATTTTTTCAAAATATGTTTTGTACAACATATACAAAAGAAGTTGAATCCTTTATTACCAACATGAATACTCGATTTTTTAATATCCAATATGACGATTGTTTCAAAGGGTACACGAAGTACATATGTATGTATCATACAAGGAGTAATTATTAGAAATTCGGCAAGAAGAAATGAACATATACGTGTAAAACATATATTTCCATATTATTTATAACAGTTACATACAATTTAAGTCCTAAAAAAAGTAGACACATTTTTACCACAGTTGTTTTTGAGTGACCAGTCAAGGGGTAAAACGAAATAAGTCTGCGTCAACGATGAAAATGATCGACAGAACAATTTTAAAGAACACTCGTAACGCCGGCTAATTTGTTAAGGAAATTGTGTAGCATCTGAGGTGACGTATTTCGGTTTGAAATCAATGCGTTCCCCGTCTTCGTCGGCATGCTCTTGAGCCCCTATGTATACTCGAGCATATACATACATCACGGTTGTACACGTTTGCGCAATCTACATTCGCGACTCCATAAAATAGGATTACAGCCATCCGAGATGGAAAACAACGAGTTTGCTAACGTTATTAGATCTCCCTTCATCCGCGAAGACGGAAGGCGCAGCCAGGCAATCGAGGGATGGCGGCGGAGGTTCGATAAAGAAGGGAAATGGACAAAAAAATCGTTCGGCAAGCCGAATAGTCACAATGACGCTTTAATTACAAGAATGGAGATGAGCGACATCGACGCGGAAACGTGGAATAACGTGGGAACGGTAAATGCGTCCCATCAGAAATCACCGAAACGATTAAATGAACGTTTGTTGGATTAATCTTTATTTTGGCATCTATTTGTTGTTATAATTGTTTTCTTTTCTGTTGCTTCTATTTCGTACAATTTTTCATTTTTTACTTTTAAATAGAATTTTCAGAAGGAAAGCACGAAAACTTTTGGAATGAAAATAAAAAATATATTTTGCATCATTGATATTTTTGCATGTACACAATAATGGTTTTTCAGTATATTCTGTCAAATTTTTCCGAATATTTTCTGCTCTAACGAAACTCGTATTTAAAAATTTTGTCTTTTCTTTTGGAAGTTATTTGATAAGATATAGATAAAAATGACTTAATGAAAATGAAATGTAAGTACCAACGGATTTGTAATTATAATTTCTGATACACTGACATGGAGTATACTATTATACATTTTATTCATATTATTAAATCGAATTATTGAACAACAGAAATTTTGTAAAAATGTCTAGAGACATTGTATCAGGAAACATTGATTTTAATCTAATTTTTTATGTATGGTGATTTAATTATTCGACTGAATTGAATTATTAAACTGTAAAAGTTTTATTCACCTAAACAATTATTGGTGGCAAATTACGTATGTCCTAAAAAAGTAACAGTAATTCGAAAACTGTTTAAAACTTTTTGAATCATTAAATGTCAAACTGTGAAATAATATTGCATTGAACAGTGTCAAGTAATTATACATATAATTCTGGAACACATGTCACATTTTATATAAAATTGAAACGTTAATTATTCGCTTAAGTTATGATATTTTTAAATACTTCGTCGTAAATATTTGTTTTGTTACATGTTTCATTAAAGGAACATTGTCTTGCATAACAAAATAAGGAAATATGAATTTTCTTTCATAAAGAATACAAATATTTCTTATCTGCGGATAATTGAATTTTCCACGAATATATGACGTATATCTTAGACAATCATTATTGTCGTAACTTGTCTACTCATTTAATCCCGTACACTACGCATAAACGCTGTCGTAAACAGCTACTAACTTCGGTAAATATCTTCTTAAAAGTTTCGTAATATACTGCAGCGAGTAACTATGCGTGGAGTATGTAAGAGATTTTCAAAAGCCGAGTAGTTTAAAACTTCTGAAAACTGAAGATCACTTTAAATTTATGAATGCCCCAGAGCATGTAAATCGGATTAAATCGAACTTTACTTGCGTATTAGAAATTCAGCTAAATCATGTTTCAATGAAGCAAATCCAAATTCGGTTCAAGAAGAAAAGCAAGAAATTTAACAAAGGATACATGCTATGCAATTCTCATATAACAGTTGATCAATTTTTATGCGTCAAGTTTGAAAAAAATCGAGAAGTACAAAACGAGGTAGCAATGTAAATTATTGAAATTTTGTAGAATACTGATAAATTATCAGAAATCCACAAGTGAAAATATATTTTCACTGACATACTGATACACACTTTTCGAAAAGAAATTCATTATAAAGGTACATATTTTATTAAGACTATATTCATTCCTTCATTTATTTTCACCATACACATAACTCGAATAAGTCCGCTTAATTTCGCGTGGCTAAATTCAAATCGTTTTCAATTAAAGGGTAATTGATATTTCTGTATCCAATTAGTCTCAAATAAAAAAGAAATTATTTGTGTTTCATGCGCAGTAAGTTAGAACTGCTACAGTCTAATGGCTTTCAAGCAGAAATGAAAAGAAACAAGGCAAGTGAAATTCTAAAAGTGAAAAAAAAAAAAAAAAAAAACATAACATCACCTAGCTGAAAAATATTTAATAATTCATGTATTTTTACCTTCCAGAGTTATGTTTATATGTGTGTTTATTATTTTTAACGATATGAATAATTTTGTGGCCATTTCTAAACTACATTTGTTTTATTAACATAAAGAAATTAAATGGTGTACATGAATTTTAATTACAAATTCATTAAGTTTGTATTAATAATATTTGTTATATTAATGGATACTGGAACAACGAAATTATTGTTTTTTTTTTTGTAATAAACTAACTCGTGCATATTTGTCATTTTGTTATAAGTTAATTCAAATTTACAGTAAGTGCATTTATTCTGCGTTTGACGAGTATACTCGGTTAAAATTCCTTCCACTTCACGCGTTCAATTATCATGTATCTTCTGTTCAGACCATACTGTCTACCTTATACCAGCGAGTGTACGTTTGCCACATGAAAATATTTCTGTAACAAAATTGACAGAAAATAAACGACGTGACTGATCTCTCAGGGAAAGCACGTTATAAATATGTAACAACGAGACGTAGTTCCAGGGACAACGTGAGGGTGATAATCGTGCCGGTTGCGTTCGTCGGCTATCGATCCATGGAACGTAATCTGTACATCCCCTTGGCTCGAGAGTTAACCCCCTTGATATGTGATAGACATTTGTTTCTCTTTCGAATACAAGCATAACAGTGTTAGTGCGTCTTTACGAGATGCTATAAATAGTCGTGAAATTGTTGTTACGTGAGATATTATACGCCGAGGGCAAGGGATTTTCACAGAGAGAAAAGAATCGCGTTTCTTTGTTCGTGGAACGGGGTACAGTTTACACAAATACAATTGATTTTCTTGCTCAGTCGTATTTGACATTGGATGAACAAAATAATAAGTTATGTGAAGAAATATTGAATACTTCTTGAAAACTACAGTATTTTTTATTTGTATTACTGGATTGTTTATAGAGTGAACACTATTATTAAACATGTAATTAATGATTAGAATAGTAAAATCCGTTTGTAATGGTCTTGTACTTCTATTCCATACTATTGACGTCTATGTATCTGCATATAATATTTTTAACAATATTGGCATATAAATTGAACCTAACATTTTGGACGCATGAATACTTTCGTGACGCTAATTTAAATTAGGATATACATTCAGTATTATTTCATTAACGAATCTTAATTAACATTGAACGCTGTATTGAACACGTTATTGAATCTATTGTAGAAATTTTTTATTGTACTAGTAATGTATTGGTCGAGTTTCTGCTTTTGTGGATGAATTTCTGTTTCAAATTCTAGGAATATTTAAACTAGGTTACGACTTATAATGCACCATAATGGATCTAATACACATATAGCTTTTCCAGTTCTATTTCTATCGAAAATTCTATTCTTCATTTCAAATCATCGATGGAAAATTCTACATTTACCAGAAAAATTGTAAAAGGTAATAATATTCATAAAGATTTTCAATGGAAGGACAGCTACGACGTTCACATAAATCTAATATTTAGTATTCGATGTTTCGCCTGAATCACAATCGTATTAGACGTTTAAAGAGTTAAAACAGAAATAAAAATTTATTACACCAGTATATTATCCAACTGTAAGTTTCAGGTTATCGTATTTCTGATCGGAATCGATGGAATTGTAGAATTTCAGAGTCATTCTTCTAACATTGGTTTCATACGCTCAGTGAATCGAATTAAATTCGCACGAATTGGAAAGAACTTATTTCGAACGTTTGTTCTCACGGTCTGAGCAAATATTTCAATAATATCCAGCGTATTCCAAATTATTCACATTCGCGAATTTAAAATGATAATGTATTCAAGCTGAATATGTGAAGGTAGAAAATCTCAAGTTTCGAATGTCAGCAGTATCCTAAATGGCAAGTTCGCCTATAAGTCTGAATAATGATGGTACGGAGCCACGGCCATTTTAAGAATTTATATCAACGGTTTTCCGTCGTTATTAGCCGGTTACGAAGCCAAACAACTTCGTAAACAAGATAAAATCACGAAACGGCAGTGCCCAAGCAAGATTTTTCAAGTAATCGTTGTGTTTATACGCGGGGGTCACAACAATGGCCAGCGAGACGATGACTGGAAAGAATACCAACGGTAAAAGCGCTATATTCTTGGGGACAGGTTTAAAGTATAAAAACGCATCCATTCGAGTGATGTTCTTTTTATGTGCCGCAACAATTGTACAAATTTTATTGACCACTTTTCTTAACCCTTGGTTTCCACACTGGTTCGAAATGACCTAAAAATTCACATCGAAGTAAAATATGGTATCAAAAAATAATATTTTTTCGAAATTTTGTTTTTTTTCAAGACTTTGTTAAGCATGTTGACTCTTCAAATGTTAATTTTGTACAAAGACAATATTTTCTACAATGCTCAAACTATATTTCAGAATTTTTGCGACTTCATTGAATAGTTTTTAAACAGCAGCTGATTGAAAGTTGGTTTGGTTCGAGTCGACACAGTGCACAGTCCGGCATGCAATGGACAAAAATTAAAATAATCATAGTTCAATTTTAATCTAATTATCCGATAAAATTATCAGTCGATCTGTAAGGAATATGAATCTAAAAAATAGTACCCGAAAAAATCAATGGAGGATCAATAACAGTCATTTGTTTATTATAACCTAAATACTAGAAAATTAGATTACTTGTGCATCAGTTGTTCGGTTTTTGTTGATTTTTTTTTAAAATATTTTTTACACCTTAAATATGGAAAATTTAACCACAGGTATGCAGAATTTTAAGTTTCAATTTAGAAATTCCTTCTTTTCTTTAAAATGCCATCTAAAAAGAAACAGTTCAAACCGTCCTGTAATTTTGATTGTTCCAAAATGTAATTTTTGTTTGCTACAAACTACTACACTGAACGTTACTTAATTTTTTTTAGAGAAGTCCATTCGTAATCGCGATTTGGTTCAAGAGGAGATTTTTCAACGCACTTATTCGAACAAGTTGTGAAAAGTTAGATAAAAACTTTGTTCTTTATTAAATGTGAACATTGCATCGGATGCAATGGAATCGAAGATAAAAGATTTAGATGGTGTAGAATTGGACGAGAGCGATAGATCTGACGTAAGCAGTGAATATTCTAATTTTCGTATAGCTTTTGTATAATATACCAAGCATACAATTTGTATTACATTTCTTTATGTAACAATTATATTTTGTATTTATATATATTTATACTACAACTATTATATTTATATTAAAAATATTATGGTTTTATGTATATAACCAATTTTTTTTCTTCTAATATAAAAATGTGTATTATTTTCACATTGCATGCAATGTATTTGTATATTTGTACTTAAGTCAAAAATTGATTAGTTTAGGAGTTATGATTTTTGTCCCGAATGTCCATATACATGACGCACTGTGCAGCGTGACAACTACGTTCGAAAATATAGATGTGACAATCGAGGATTAATTGTCAAATTATTACAAGTCTAATTGGGGTGTTACACCATACGAATGTATAAATTATTTGTGTATAAATTATTTGCGTATGTAGTTACGTCGTAAACGTGAAAAGTACTTCATTAATTGGTTTGAGATCGAGAATGTAAATAAATGTAAAGTATCAAGAATTTCCGATGATTGTAGTTTAAAAAGTGCCAGTAAGATATGTATTAAAGCATTATAATATAAACATGTATTAAGCAATAAAACATTATTGTTTGATGTAATAGATACTGGAACGAACTTTTATTATTGTTAATAAAATCGGCGTTCGTTGTGCTGTCCATTTTAATTCGAGCGTCCACCAAGTTGAAAGTAATTTCATGGTATTGCACACCTTGCTCGCCTGAAAATGCGACCTACCGAATGCAGTGCAATTTATAATAAACGAACAAGTAGCAACAATAGATTCCTTGCTGTCGCATGAGATTCTTATAAATAAAATGTCGGATAGTGCATCATGTGACATTTGTTCACCATATTCAGGTATTCTTATAGAGATTGGAGTAGATTTTACCAAGGAAAATTCATATGGTAAACAAGTAATCTTATAAACTTTTTAACTGGGGAGCGCAGATTAAATTAAAATATTATGACTTCTGAATGCTAGTGAATCTAACAAAATGCACATTTTTCTATATTTCAAATGAATAAAAATAATATGAATTTCGTTTATCATAACTAAGAGGCTATTCATTTAGTTTACAGTTTTTTTTTATTAATTTTTTATTTAGAATAGTGATATGATTTATTATTAATAATAATATCAAATCTAAGTATTAGTTTAGTGAGTTTTCCTTAGATGTGTCACTTACAACAAATAAAACTAAACCAAACTAATATTTGTGTTTATATAGGCTGTTTTGAAACACTATATTGAGTAACTGAAACACAAAGTTGATGTACAAGGGTTGTCGAATTTGTAAAGCATTGGTAAAAAAGAAAGTGATATAATTTCAAACTATTTTTTATCAAGCAAAAAAAAACTAAATTACTCACAACACTGTTTTCATGCAAAATTGCGATTTTTTATTCAGTCCTTACAAAGTTTCGGATTCTGAAAATCTGTGAACTTTAAAACGTACGCAATTTTCTGAACATATTTTATTTAAATATCGTTATGTGTGTAAAAAATTACTAATAAATTTTGTATGTTAAATTTGAATAAACATAATAAGCTTTTTCGATTTAAATATTAAGCTGCACTAATCAAAGTAAGACGTTTACATTTAAACGTATGAAACAAGAATTTCCAATTCGAGTCAAACAGTCAGGAAACATTTTCGGCTAATTGATTCACGCTCACGTTGCCTTCCTTCACCATCAAAAGTAGTGGCGCTTTAGACGTCTACATCAAGAATCCACCCGTTGAGAAGTCCGGACAAGTAGTGTCTGAACAGATACTCATGATTCGGTTTCAGCGATGAGTGCCATTTGGCAACTCTGCCCCTTAAAAAATCTCAGTCGCGGGTGGCTATCATGAAAGTAACGCCACCGTAAAAAAAATACTATAAATGCAAACAGTAATGTTCTGAAGTCACGCGATTGCGAAATATACATATACTATACAATACATACAGTAGCGGACAAACAAGTTACCACTTTTTCGATTCGTTTTACTATTATGATTTTTTAACATCAACTTAAAAGTTTAGTATGTTTTAAATATATATTCTGATATAGAATTAAAAGATGTATAAAACCGAGTATATCAATGTTTTAAGTCAATGTAAAGAAGTAACAGACTAATAAAAAGAATCAGGAATGTGGTCATCCTTTTGTCCGCTACTGCACCTGTCATTGTCAAATATTTAACATTTTAACTGCTTCAATATACAATAATTCTTGATAACATTACCTTTTGCAATCTTTCATATTTCAGTAGCAATATCTGTTTACGAATCCATTTGTTATAATGTTAAATATTTATCATGTAATACTTTTTCTGTGTTTTTTTGGTATAATTAAAATATTTAAGGTAAACAAATAATTTATCATTTTCACGATTGATCAAAAGTGTATGTACCAATTTGTACAATATTCTTCGAATGCATATGAAAATTATACAAAAATGTATTGCAAGAAACATAGAATTGAAACAAAATATGCAAAATTTGTTTCTCTCAATGGAATGTTAGCTGTAGGGGACTAATATTTTTAAACTGTCGGAAAACTTCTTTTTTGATCTCAGTCACGTTAGTATGCGAGATGGAATTGGAGTTCGCGTAGTAATTTCATTGCATCGTTATCTACCTCCTGACTCATGGAACAACACGGTCCTAAACTGTCACTTGGTGACAGTTCACCAAGTCCATTCACCAGGTCCTTTGGTTAAAAACTTTAAACTTCTTTAAAAAGGCGTTGACCTTGCATAAGAGGACAACATAGATTACTCGCACTGTTTTAGACTCTCAATAAATACTGTAATATCTTGTACAACACAGTTATTCGGTTCTGCAAAAAACACAAAATCGGGTGCTAATCAAAACATTATTGCATTCAATGGATCATCTTTTAATTCGTACGATACACCTGGTATCCACATAATAGCGAAAATTCGGAAACACGAAAATTCCAAATTTTATAGTACAATTTTGCATAATAAATGTTGGGTTCAAACTGTAGAATTCAACAAGTATAGATCACTCTGAATGATCTTTTATCAAAACAGGATCCACCGGAATCAATACGCTTTCATTAAACAGTTACAAGTCTGGTATCACACTAAGCGATTTTAAAACGGCAAAAATGAAGCGTGATGGAAAACGACAATTATCATGCAAACACTTAGTATTCTGCTGAAATGTAGGTAAGGAGGTTGCGGTAATGCAGCAATTTTATTTTCTGACAATGAAAGGAGTCTAAGGGTGGATATTATTATAAATGTCAAGGAAAAAACGAAGTAGGAAGTTTTATTG
Source organism: Dufourea novaeangliae (assembly GCF_001272555.1). Taxonomy (NCBI): domain Eukaryota; kingdom Metazoa; phylum Arthropoda; class Insecta; order Hymenoptera; family Halictidae; genus Dufourea; species Dufourea novaeangliae. The sequence continues at coordinate 21,372 of NW_015374065.1, read as the reverse complement.
TTTTAAATGGTCTACGATATAGTGATCAAGAATCACTTTCGAAAATTCCATGAGTTTCTACTACGAATTTAAGATAGTTTAAAAGAATTTGACCATAAAAGACAGACATATTTTGCATCAACAATGCTTACTATAAAATAAGGAAATATTTGAACACTTTGAGAAAGAGACCTGCCTTCTTAAGGGTTTAAAAATAACTCAAGAGAATCGAATTCTGTGATCGAATGTTGTGCTTTCTATTTAAAAGAAAATAATGGTTACATTATTTCGAGTAAGGGTTCAATTTAAGGTAGACAGTGCACATAAAAATGCAAAGCATTCTTTAGTTCCTCTTTGTACTATATTGTTTTCTGTTACAACAACACATTAGCTATAATCCGTATTAACTGTGTGACACATTCTCGCGACCAATATTATAAATATTTGTGTACACCTTCAGAAACAAATCAATTATATGATACTTCAGAAAAGAAAAACATGCTGCAATGTAAATGTAGGAAAATATTGAAATCTGTACGTGTTATTAAATGTATTCAAGAGTTTGGTACAACCGAGATGGAGATGATTCCGCGTGGAAGAGTAACCCGAGAATATAGAATAAAAGTTTGTAACACAGAATATGGTTTTCGAAATAATCAATTTTGACTACTTAACTCATGCACGTGCATTAATGGTTACAGTAATTAAAAACGGTAAGTAATGAAGAGACTCATCGACCAAGTTTTACTCAATAGTATGCGTAGGTATATCATAGTATTAATTTAAGTTAAAATTTAAGTGTCTCCAAATGAAATCTTGCATACAGATGTTTTTTTCTATGTTTAATTTCGTCCGAAGAATCATCTGTTTTCAGTTATTCTACGATTTCAGATATAAATTTTATATTTTGGTAGAAATTTAATAAACACGATACAAAACTAAATGTGTTAGATGTTTCCCAATTCTATACTTATTGTACTTTTAATTCTTAAGAAAGAGATTAACAGCTGTGATTATTGAACATAAAGATGTGTATATAATTATAACAAAATGACACAAATTTGATAGGCCAAGCATTATTCATACATCGTACAGCTGAAACCATATGTTGATCAGAGAAAGAGAGACTTCTCATGTATATCAAATTAGTAACAACGAACTACACAGTATACAGATTACGTACACCATAATATAAACAATATGGTAATTCATGTTCACATTGGATTATTATGGTTTGATCTGCTCTTCATTTGGTTTCTAACTCTCCATAAATACAATAAACTGAATGGACTGTAGATCCATAACTGGATGAATTAGTGAAATTACCATAAACATGATTTTTTAATTGAGATGAAATTACAGATTTTGTATGAAATAATTAAAATAACTACATAATTAAATCTGTCTGAATATACCTTTTTTTTAGGATGTATTGAACGTTTCACATGAGTGTAGACATCGTTTCATATCTGTTGATACTATTTGTTATACTTTTAAACTTTGTGGTACATATTTCTTTATTTTATTTTCAGAAAGTACATTGCAAGCCTTTTCACTTTCTGAACTAACCAATAATTCTAACTTGCTTATTAAGAACAACATTAACAAGTATACTAGCATTCAATTCAATAAATGATCCTTGAGAGTAATCTCTTTCGTTTCCTCGACGATGAATTTCGAAATTCGTTCCCATCCATAAAGCAGAAGATGCTTTCACTGGAAGAAATTCGAGAGTGCGATCATTTTGGATGGCACCGGGAAAATAGCTCGTAATATTTCAAGTAGGATTTCCTCTTACGATACGCACCATGGTGTTGTAAATGGCTGTAATTGCAACGTTAGCCGTAATTGCGGTCATATATCAGAAAATCTTTTTATTGCTTAATTACTTTATCAAACAACAGCGAAATTATAAAGAGAAATTGTTTGTACGCAGAGAGTGCGTTACTAATTGTAAGTATGAGAATTTTCAATATCTTTGTTGTCTTCAATGATAGTAGACAGTATTTCAGGAAAAGAGATATTGATTCCGAAGAAAAAAGTATTATTGCATATTTTCTGAAATGTTTAGGTCATCGATGTATTTTCATTGCTATGTACTCTAATCAATATGTGTAAAATAAAAACCAATACTGAATTTATGTTCAGTTGATTTTCCGACGAGTTACTGTCAAAGTAATGCTAAGCTGAATCATAAATAACTTCTACATCTATTTTTGCATTTATTTTGTGCCGAAAATAACTGATAATTAATTTTCATCTATCATGTATTCTTCATTATTAAGAAATTTAGCAGCTATTATAGTCGTTCAGAATTTTACTATTACTATACTTTTATTACTACATATTTAATTTTTGTCAATTGCAACGAAAAGGTACTTTAACGATCATTTACTTATAACAGCAATGAACGCAAAGTGTAATTTGACTTGGAAAAACGAGATCGCCCCGGAAAATCTATAAATTTCACTACATTTATCTCATAAGAAATAAATCCACGAATTTTCTGTGCTTCCTCTCTTGATATCTAACTTTCGCTTTATGAAGAAAGAAACTAACGTGAGAGGAACACATTTCAAAAAAAGAGAGAGAGGAGGATTTGCTCGTGAAATCAAGTAGCCATTCTAGCTACAATTCCCGTACCTGGGGTTCACGAAATAAGAAAGTTCGGTAGTCGCGTGTGGGCCAGCCCAACGGAAAGGGGGGGAGGGAGAATACGTGGAGACGGACGAAGAAAAGGCAGAGGAGAAGAGGACGAAACCGTGGGAGCGTGGAACGAGAAGAAGAAACGACATTGGTGCGGGCCAAACTTTTCCCAAAGCAATGAAGACTCGAGACCGGCCCCGTAAATCGGGCGATAAATTTGAAAGTTCTGCATTCGCGTGCTCTCGAAAAACCATCGAAATCGACGTACCGTGGACGCAATTCGCGAGCGAGGGTCTGCTCTCTCCCAACTGGCTCGAGAACGAACGCGGCGCACACCGAAGAGGTGGGGGGGGGGGGGGGGGGGAGCTAGAGAAGCCTAGAATCAATATAAGAGTCGACAGGCCCTTTCTAACCAAGTATTTACGGCAGGCAAATACTAAGGGTTGCCCTCGCGAACCTCCGTCGTTCTTTCATCCTTGCGATCGTCGATCTGACAGGAGGACGGAGACGCTTTCAAATGCAAATCCATCGAGATACTGCTAACCCCCTACACGCCAACCCCGCCGCCGTTTCTTCGGAAAGAATAAGAAAAAATTTAGCTGGATGCTTTTTAGGATCGTCGTCGTGGACGATCCGTAGACGGTGACTCGACTGACAGACCGTTGGAGAAATTTTTGTGGAATTGGACATGCTCGAAATCAACCCGGAAGATTCGTTAGCTTTCGTAATATCGAGGTCGAAGTATGACATTAAATACCGGGTGGAGTACAATTGTAACCCAACGCTCTTTTTGTTCTAATTGTTATTAAACATACATACGATGCATATTTTTAAACTAAAGTCCGTTTGAAGGTAAGAAAAAAAACCGTAGAAGATATGAATGATTTATTACATATTTGTGTTACTTTTCCACATAGTCGCCATGGACTTCGATGCATTTTTGGTATCGTACCGCTAGTTTTTTATTCAACTGTCAAAGAAGTCCACCGCCAGTCTTGCGCCACGCATTTATGCCGTTCTTCAGTTTGTCAATATTTTCAAACTGCTGCGACGCCAATCGTTTTTTTAAATGCAAAAATAAGTGGTAGTCACTTGGTGCAAGATCGGGGCTATAGAGAGGATGGTTAAACATTTCCTAGCGAAACTGTTCCAACATTGGAACGGTTCGAGATGCAGTGTGGGGCACTGTGGGGTCGAGCGTTATCGTGCGAAAGCATAATCTCGCGTCCATTTTAAGTTTTATCCACTAGTTCACACACGGGTAACAGCACGAACTTCAAAGTAGGCGAGATTATTTACCGCACATAAGTTATTGACATATGGTAATAAATGCGAATCTGACTAAGACTAAATGGCTACCAGCTAGTTAAGGAATGAGAAAAAAATTCTATGGAATTGCGATTCCGGTTCCTCATTTCCAATGGCAGTAATTTTAAATCGGATCTTACTTAAAAAACACTATATCGGTGAATTATAGTTTTCTTTACGAATTCTTGGCCTAGTTCTAATAAGAAAATTCTCCTATTATCCAAATGATCAGTTAAACTTTTATACATCCTGCATCAAAAATGTAGGTATACGCGATAGATAATAGAGTGGAGAAAGTGTATACAAATTTCTTTTTGAAATTATATCAAAAACATGATGTTTGAGGTATGAGGTTTGAGGTACCTGTACCTCACTTGGTATTATGATGGTTAAATGAAACTACTGGTTGGCTGAACGGGGCTGATTTAATCTAATGGTTACTCTTCCATTTCGAGTGTACCTATAAATTTAAATGATCACTTGCTTGTGTAAGAGAATGCTGTCTTCACAGTCCATGCATAGTCAGTACATAAATGTACACGTTCACCCTGCATACGTGTGAAAACTGTAGCTCGAAAAAATACCCTGTTCACTTTGGAAGTTGATTTTTCGTTTCTTTTGGAAATATGTAAAGCAGTTTTTGTCTGCAGTCAGAAAATCGTAAAATTGGTGAAAAACAGATAATAACATACCACGTCTGTCTTCATTATCAGTAGAAAGACTATGCGATGGTCAGACATATTAATGAATCTTTAACACGTTGACTGCCGCAGAATTTTCGTACATTTCAGCCACATCGTCGAAGTGACATTTTCGTTACACAAAGTGTACAAGAATAAAATGTTATGTAAAATTATTAAAGCCAACTATGTTATCATACTTTTGGCATTTAGTTTGTAGAAGTTTACCGATTTATGATCCAATATTAATAATATCGAAAAATGTACTCCCTAGAGTGGTGGTCACCGGTGACCCCCACGGCATTCAACGTGTTAAATGTGATTTTCTGGGAAATGAAGTGTCATATGAAACAAATTTTTTCGTATATTTTTGGCTTAATAATATACGTGTAATGATCTCCTTTTTGGGTGCACCAATTGTCTCAATCTGTATTTGCATTGTCCAAATATACTACTGCTCACCGAATATACAGGAAATGATACAAGGCATTTCGAAATTGCTAATAGTCTGAAATAAATACTGTTTGCGGGATATAAATGCTTGATGGATAACGTTTATGCTACTATAAAATAATAAAAGTGGCCTCCAATATATCATTTTTACGATACATCACATTTCATACAGACCAGATGTCCTAATACTTGGGCGCGGTAGTACCTATATGTATGTATGTAATTCCTTCAAATTTATAGTTCAAAGAAACGTACTCTTGTCCCACTGAACATCACCATTCATACTGTAGTATAACTTCGATTATCGGAACAGTGATAATCCGTTCGTCGTTTAACTACTTCAGCGTTCCATTATCCAAACTTGTATGCACAACAGAAAGACATTTCTAATGGATCTTCGTTAACACCGTGTACACATGTGAATATTATATAAAAAAATAGTGATATGTTCTTTTTACCAGTTGCATTATCAAGGTTTTACAATTATTCTGCTCTAAACCCTGAAGGACACAGGTGGCATATTTCATACGGCACTTTCGTATTCGTCTCCTCCGAAAAATGTTCCTTTCATCTTGAAAGTCTTCCATCAAAAATAGCAAAACTGTTAAATTAGAAAAATAATCAAAAAGCCTGCTGCTGCCTGTTAACATTACGTAAAAGGAACATATTCATGGTCCGTGTTGTTAAGGGTTAATTATGTTTAGTTTACTAACTTTGCTTTCTCCGATCCGAATACAAGCGTATAATAGAGACGCATTATAGTTATTATTAACTTCAGTGAAATCGATTAACCCTGACGTCGATATATCATTCGAAATGCGAAACCCTTGGCGTCACGGTAATAAACCTGAAAAACGAGCAGTACGTTCGTCTCCGTAAATTTGCGGGGCCACTGTTGCATCGAGCACGTCTCACGAGATTACGTTTATCCAAGTTTCATAAATAATTACCCGGGATTGATAAATGACTCTTACGAGCACCCGTTGAAAATCGTCAGGTTAATAATGCGACACACGGCCGCCGATGACAGGTCGCAAATTCGTCATTCCGCCGGCGAATTAATCTTTCCTCGATCCGACGTAACGCGGCGGGAATTTCCCGTATTTTTATTTCGGCCGGCTGTGACGCGTCCCTCCCTTATCCGTTCCAATATGCCAGACATAATACGCAACCGGGTAATGTTATTTCACCCCTTCGCGATATTTTTCTACGCGGGTGGGGGCTCTCAAGAAATTACCAGCCCTAAATAACACCGTAATTTTCCATGATTTGTTAAGATATTTCAGTGTTCCACGAATTGATTCGAAATCAATCTTTAATGCAACTCGGAGGGACTTTTTTTGAAGTTTTACTTTATTATTGTATTAACCCATTCGAGTCATTAGGAACCACGTTAATTAACATGAAAATAAGTATTGATATTGGGTTAGATTAAATGCACAAGTCTGACATGTTTAACAAATTTCAATACATTTGAGCATAAATTGCTGTCCGAATCAATTCTTTAAGGTTGTCGTTGATTTGGTATAACCTTCTTCGACGTTGATATTTCGAGCAACATGTGGTGATATGTTCTATTGACTTTATTGTGTTGCATCTGTGGCACATTGGTTGGCCTTCTTTTTTCAACAAGAAAAAATGTGTACACTTTGTATGGTCAATCATCAATCCTGTTAATGTTACTTGATTGTTTCTGTCAAACGTTGATGCAGGATTTGTTTCATAAATATCATTACTGGTATGCTGTATATGTGGTGTGTAAATGATTCCAGGAGATGTTCCCGTGTTATTTAAGACTTATGGGAAATCATCTTGGGACCTCTTTATGGTAGAAAGATATACTTAGGTTGTAACAAGGTAACTTTACAGCTTCGTTTATAACTTTGTTAGGTTTTTCGTTTCCTCAAATTCCTGTACATGATAGGACCCACTGAAACAAGACTTAAGTTACTTGTTCGTTTGACAGAATTTCTTTGTACTTCTCAGTAATTAGCTTAATACTCTTGGAATCAGTGAAGATACTGTATTTGTTACATTTGCTATTGATTTTTTCTGTGTATTTCAGTCCCTAGAAAGAACTTAATAATGAGAATAGATAACAAGTTATTTCAAGCAATTAACACTAGAACTACCAGAATTGGATGTATACTAAACTAAATTGTGTAATATCTGAACATGTATAATATATAACACGATATAACATAGTATAGTATAATACAAAACATACAATGAATTAAAGACCAACTTAAATTGTGACGAAAGCACCTTTATGATTTTAGCAATCGTAAAATAAAAAATCTGAAATCCGTAATTTTGAAATGTGTGGTAGTTCCAGTGTTAATGATAAAGAAACTAACAAGTCATTATACACATAGGTATTCGTTATAGATAGCTATGAACAATATTGAACGAAATTTAATACTGCTATAACTGTAAGAATCAATACAGTTATACATTTAACCTACGTAATACAGGGTGGAGGGGGGGGGGTGTACTGTATGCCAATTATATTATTATTTTAAGAATATCCGCTAAAATAATCACTTAAAAATTCTGAAATAATTAGATATTGTTACATGTCAAGATTGTAACAATCCTCAAATTGAAAATGACCAAATTACCTGAACTCAGATTTTAAAACAAGTTCTGTATTCTTACAAAAAAAGTAATCACATAATTGTTTATTTACAATTAATTTTTTTAATTTGAATGGCATATCTTGATTAAACACTGCATCCTCAGATAGATTCAAAACAAAAAGTTTTTGCATGGTATTTAGGTTTTTATTAGGTAGGCACAAAGCACCAACCCGGTAGCCTATGTAACAAAAAAGGCTCGGTATTACGAGGGTTACTGTAACCTTGAGCAACGACAAAAACACACATATTAGTAGGGACTTTTCTACATTTTTCGTTTTGAAAATCCGTGCCCTGGAGTTCTATGCTTTAAAACAACACGTGTTACCTTATTTTCATATGTTCATAGACAAAATTGATAGTCTGGATTCAGGAAAATCATGAAATCATCATACATCACACAGACAAAGAACGAAATGGTTGAAGCATTATTCCAAAAAAAGTACACCGTATGTCTAAAAAATAACGAGATTGGCAATGTATTAATTCAAACAGTGATTACGTTTCTAAAAATCGTACATTTTATTTGAAGTAGGTTCCTTTAGCATTAATACAACGCTTGGACACGGTCGAGCAATATATGGATAGATCTCTGTTCTTTGTCACGAGTACTTTTCTAAACACATGACAATACAGCCGCTCTTAGTACCGCGACCGTACATGAATTTCTGGCCAAAAAGCAACTAGCAGTGCTTGTCCATCCGCCGTCTTCACCTGATTCAGTTCCTTGTGATTACTTCCTGTTTTCAAGACTCAAAATTCCACCGAAAGGGCTTGCCACGATGACATTCCAACCATACAAACAAGCAGCTGTGACAAGTATATTCAAGGAGATTCCGAAAGCCGATATCCAGAAATCAATCTGTACATTGGTTGACCGTTTCTACCAGCATTGTATTAACCCACGAAGTGGTTACATACCTTCGACAGATCAGATAATAGGGTTATTTTTATGAATTTTTCTATTGGATTTCAAAATTTTTAAACGAAACATTCATAAAAGAACCTTATTTTCCGAACTGACAAATGTATTTAATGCTGAAGGAACAAATTTTGAATAAAATGAACGACATTTAAATATGTGGTCAGGGTTCCAATTAATGAAATTGTTGGGGCCACGTGTTTGGGTCTACGACGCATTCAAAAAGAGGACAATACAGCGTTTTCTTGGGAAAGTTACTAAGGAGCATAAATCCGGTAACCCGTAAGGGTTTTTGGGATACGGCTGGAAATGCAATCGAGGGCATCTGGAGTGTGTCCCAGCCGTACCGTTTTTAACGGCAATCGACGTGTCGTGGGTCCGAGCAATGGCAAATTTATGGGCCTTCGAGGGTGGTTTCCTGGGAAAGCGAGGTTAGTGCAACAGTTTTGTATCTATTTGCATCGTGTGAGTTGCTCTACGATGCGTGGTACGGTAGGAAAACCGCCCTGGATAGCCATTGGTTCTGGCATATTCCCACCCCGTCTTTTGGTATGGAGAATAGGCAATTGAAGGAGTCGTTCGGGGCCTCTTTGATTTTTGGCTTTTAAGAAAAAAACAGAAAGAAATTGAAAGTCAAGGGAAAATCATAAAGAGTCAGGAAGCATTATCGAGCCGCTTGTTCGATTATCTTGAAACTATCGTTTGTGAATTTTATTATCAAATAAAATGTTAATAGTTTTGTAGTTATTTATTGCCAAATATAAAACCTCCAGGAACTTTGTGGGAGATTTAACAGAAATTGTAAATCCCGTTTTTTATCAGATATACTGTGTATGTATATGTTGGTGTAACTGTATGACTAATGCATTTCAATCGATTTTCCAGTTAGTGTACTTCAGCGGAAAATATTTATACATGTTCGAAAAATGTATAGGTAATCAAATATGGGACGAATGTGGTAATCGAACGGTCATAGCTCTGCGACTTTATTCAGTTCGTTTCAATACCGCTGTCCAACGAGCACTTCTCGTATCAGTTTGCTATCCAACGTCTTCGAGCCGAGGCATCGCCGGGATTTGAATAATCCGTTTCCCTCGGCTTTAAGTGTTTTTCAAGATTAGGCGGATATCGTCTTATAGGCTGCCCCAGGAGTCAGAAAGTAATTTATCTTCGTTCGAATGTGCCCCCGCGTACTTTTAAGAGTGAACGGTCCGGAATGAAAGGCTATGTTAATGGTTATCCGCTTAATGTTAGGTACTTTTTGATCATTCTTTTTAATGATCTTAAAAGAATTCACCTTTATTGGTTGCATGTCTTCTTGTGGAGTAATTACAGAATATATTAATTTATTTTTGAGATTAGAATATTTCGTTGAACTGTATTCAGTGGCAAAAGAAAAGTATTCACACAATGGTGACACTTACTGCCCATTTAATGATACTGTCTTCAGTATGGCACTGCGATTGTAACATTGTCTACCAGATTATACCATTGACAAAAAACTAAATTATTAGGAAATGTTCAGAAGAAAATAATTTTTAACTTAGTTGTGTACTGAAAACAGCATTAACTAATGATACCACGAATCACCGGTGTGCGAATACTTTTCCCTTTCATTGTAAGTAATATCTTACGTAGTGCATGATAAAGATGCCGTAAAAATATTACGGTTAATATTAATATTAACTTCCATTTTAATTTTGAAAGTCCATAACATATTTCACATTTGTGACAGATAGACATGTAACTGAGAAATTCATTTTAAGTTCAAAAACAAATCGTAAATATCCCATAAAATTGTTTTTTTATATAGCTTTTTTTATGGGAAAATCGAGTTTGAAAGTTTATCAAGTAAGTGGACTTACGAACGTAACTCAATAACGTGTATGATTATTAGTGAAACTATTCAGAATGAACCAGTGGCACAAGTTTTCCTTTGATTAAAATATTCAGAAACTGTTATTTAATTTAAATTATTGTGAATTAATTATTTTACTAACATACGTGAGTAACAATAGTCAATAATGGACAGACACGTACGAGCTGATACGCTAGTTCTACTTCATTTACATGGAAATATTCTGCAGCCACAAAATCCTGAATGACGTTTAAAATGTTAATTATTACTAGCAGTCCTTAAATGATTACGACATCAGCTATCACCAATATTCTGAATATAGAGAATTACACATTAATAAATCGTTCCCCTTTACCTTGATTAATCGACTACAATCAGTCTGTTAATGACAGTATCCGAAACATACACTTCTAATTCTTCGCATAATGGTAATGCCCAACACGAATCGACATTTAAAGCTCGTGCCGCAACAGCCGTTGCACGCAGTCACAATTTCCCGAGAAACAGCTTCATCATGAATTACTTACGAGACGATCATGTCGTAAAGTCAGCGGAGTATCAACTTTGAAAGTCTACTTCGCCAGAAAACGAACTGTGTCAGTGTACGTAGAGAGACTCCTACCCTATTCGTTTCACTGAACTGAACGCCGATCCTAGGCCCCTGATCAAACGCCATAAAATCCGTCATCCCTTTCAATAACGTTTCCTAATTGCAAATATTGCGACGCTGTGACTCGCGCCCGTCCCCTAAAGCCCGATTAACCCCTCTTGTTTCCCTCGATTTTTCTTCAAATCTTTTCCTCGCTTGTTTCCTTTAGCCGCAGGTTCGTCGGGGTTTCTCGAAAGGTTTCGCTTTAAACAGAAGGATTTACCTCGCAGGCAGGATCGATGGCAACCGACACGATGCCCGCATCCTCATCAATTCTTTCCTTCTCTATCTGCTCCCACGATCCATCCCTCTGTCTTTTTTTCTCACAAACGTGCCAATACCCGCGTCCCTTTTTGCTCTCTCGTACTTGCCGTCCCGACTCTTTATTTATCGTTGGAATGGCACTATCTGCCCCTTACCACCGGCGCGAATGGCAGACAGCCGATATCGATACTCCTTGGTCGGAGGAATCTATGCGTCGTTTTTCTTCGTAATTTGGTAGACGCCACGGAACCTACGGTTTCGTTCGGAGTTCTTAGAGCAAATCCACGTTCCGATCCCGTCAACTGTTTCGATTTCACCGTCGCGCGTCACGGATCCTTAACGGCCTGTGCCAATATGGCGTTCTCGGTTGAAGAGGAATACAGGCTTTATTACTTAAATGGAATCTTAACGGTTTTCCAATGAATTCCGCCCGAAATAAGCAGTTTCAAGCTTTTCGCGTACGATGTCAAACCTCATCATTAATCTGCGGATGTTTATGCAGTTATAATATCTTTTAACCCTTTCCGACCAGACTTATTTCTTTCGCAGAAAAAAGAATATTTTTTTTGTTGCATGCCGTTATTTCTTCGATGCAAAAAAACTGGAAAACGAAAAGAAAATAAACAAAAATTTTTCAGAAACATAAATGTATATTCATTAAACAATTTCTAAATATTACTTTCGTGAATGTATCCATTTAACGGCAAATAACTAAACTATACGATATGATAGCATATTGAACCTTTAGACTCATGAGTTATAAATGCTAGGTAAGTTAATGATTTCAAATAGAATCTTACGGTCGGAGAGGATTAAATTGCAAATTGCAATGAAATAAAGGTATTAGTAGAGTTCAATACTATTCAGCGGCCCGCAGTAATATTCGGATACCATGGTATGTACTTGGAAAGTTATTGCTGTATATCCACACTGTTTATAGAATCAATGAATTCATCGTGCGTTAATAAGTTCAAATAGTTATTTTAGTTGTTAGGAACAGGTTCAATGGTAAACGAAATGCTAATTCGACGCTGAAAAAATATTCGGATATTGTACAAAGCATAATGCTTTTATTTACAAACAAACATTAACAAAAAAAATTCAATTTTAATATTTTGTTCGATTGACCTGTGTGTATTTAAGTGGTAAAAGCTCTTAGTACTTAATTTCGAGCTTTACTCAATCTTTACCTTTTCATCCAGTATATCACTATTTAGAACTGTAAAGTTGCATGAAAAAGAAATTAAATGCGTAAGAAATTATAATACTTTAATTTAGGTGGTTAATAATACTGAGTCCTCGCTCTCCTACATTACAACTGTAGTATTCTTTCTATTATTAGAAATTTCTTCGTATTATTTAGAGTCCAAAAACAAAAAATGATCCTTCTTTCTCCCGCCCCTTACTGTCCGGAAACCTAACTTTTTTCTTTCGTATAACGAAGTGGTACACGTTTTTGATAGTTTCGTTCGGTTCTTCAATAGAGGATAAGTCAAAGAAGAGATCAGGTGATAAGGAAGAAAATATTGAAGTCATTTAAAAAAGCTTCAGAAGATTACGAGAAAAGTGAATAAGATTCGCAAAATCTAATATATGCATGATATCGGTGTCGATAAAGAGGCTGATGTAGAGGAAAGCTTAAAAAAACAATGTAAATATAGCGCCGAGTAACATGAACGTCTCGCCGGGTATTGAAGGCATGGAATCTGATGTTGACAGCGTTTCAGTGGTGGTACAACCCATGATGTAGGGATATAAAGTGTCCTCGCCCAGCAGACTCATTTTCGTCTTCTATTGCACCTTCCAATTTCCGCCATATTACAATACTGCCGCTTAGAAAACAATTTGGAAGCATTGTATAATCGTGGTGTGAATAGAGCCTTTCTGCGTTAATATAGAAGTCTGCAGCAGTAATGCTAGAATAATACAAGATTTTATTTCATTTTTTAGCGTAATATATATTTAATTATTACGGTGTTATATATATATATACATATATATTAAATATAGCCGTCTAGAAAATAATTGAAATCAATTTGGAAGCACTGTGTAAATATGGTGTGAACACAGCCTTTCGATGTCTGTGGTCTTCTGTCGCGGGCGGTACTTTCGATGTTAACTTAGCGGTTGTTAATGAAACTATACTATTGGTTGACAATGCAATTTAGAGGATCATCGGAAGGGCACATTATTGGTTAATCTGGAAGCACGGTCACGTACACAGGTCCGGAAACTCCCGTGGTGGGAGTGATCCCGCAAGGAAGACCAAAAGTTTCGTAAATCTTCCGCTAGGCACACAGCGCTGCAGTCGTATTGTACGTACATAATGTTTCAAGGGTACCCTCCGGTAAAAATTTTCGAAAAAAAAAACGATTTTTTTGCATATTTTCATCGTATAGTAAATTAAGAATGCTATGTTAAAGTTTCAGTGAAAAATTCGGAAAAGTATAGATTCTACAAGCATATATTTACAACACGGTCATTTGACCCTCACTTAGAGCATGAAGTGACTAAACAAAAATACTTGCACAAGCCTCCGTTAGATCTAGAAATACATGAAATTGTAAAACCAGTATACAAAAGCTTGACTTCTAAGGAACTTTTAAGACGTTGTATAGGAAGAAATACGCAGAACAATAACGAAGCATTCAATAAATGTATATGGTAGCTTGCTTCGAAACTCCGAAACACATGTTTTGTGGAAGAAATGTTCTTGAAATTTCGGCCTGGGTTTCGGTATGCGTGTTTAACGAAGGATGCGAATCTTTACTAACAATTATGGACTTGTTGGGCATTAATATCGGTCGCCACGCTAAAAATTTTGCCGTTAAGAGAGACCTAGGGCGCTTCGCGGAAGCCAACAGTCGTAGTACTAGAGCGTCAAAAGAAGATAAAGTAGCTCGAAAAAAAGAAAAAAGCGAGTTGGAAGTGGAATATGAAGTGACGGAAGGATTGTTGTATGGTGCAGTAATAGCTGATTTAAGGTGAAAACCTTTAACATTGATCTATGTACGTATGTTAACTTAAGAATGAAAAAAAACATTAAATGCATTTTTCTCGGCACGCGTTTTTTTTTCACGGGCGCCACGGTAAAAAGTTTAATTATAGGCCGATTTAAAAAATTCTTGCAACATTTTGTTCACAATTCATTTTTTTTTATAGACAAATTTATGCATGAAAAAGTCCGTTTTTTTTGTAACATTCTGTTTAAACACGTGCCAAAGATCGCCGGATTGTTTTTTTGGATTGAGGACAGGTAAGGCGATACCCATTAACATGTACTTTAAGAATATTCCTGGTTTTTCGATTTAAGATAATCCTATCATGAGTTCTGATGGCGCCCGTCAAGACCTCCAATTTGTACAGTAGTACATTGAGTGCTGTATAGTTTATGGAAACATTGTGAAAATTGAAATAACAAAATTGTTTTTGTATTCTTCAAATACGTAGCAACAAGGATCCAATCGGTTTTTTACCATGTGTTGTTCCATTGTCTTTTTACAAATTCATGAAAATCACGAACTTTTCGAGCGTTTTGACCGGAGGGTACCCTTAAAAGCAAAAATAGGCGCATGCGCCCTGATGCGCCACGGAGAATGTATACGATCGCGACTGAACCCATGGACCCTAGAAATTAGAAGACGGAGAATAAGGTCCCAATCCTAGGTCCATGACTGATCCATAAGACCGTAGTGCCCTCGCTTCCTGGCAAAGTTCGAAAGTACACTTGGCATCTTTAAGGGATCAACCCCACCACAAGAGTTTTCGAACCTATGTATACAACCGTGTCTGCAAGGCTGCGCACGAGCACACTTTATATCCTTACATCATGGTACAACCTATGGACGAGGTTATTTCTGAAGAGCAGGTTGACAACGACTGGTTAAGTTTTGTAAGTAGTCATAATGGGTTGGATCAAAGTCAATGAAAGTTTTTTCATTTAGTAACATACATATATGAGGATCAATTAGAAATAGTACATGTATTACATATACATACTTTGTTAGAAACAGTCAGTTAAAATGTCGTGCTTGTTTGTGTAGCAAGTCAAAGACGAGGCGCTTGTTCGTGCTTGCTAGTGTTGCAAGACAATGATAAACATATATGTTTCAGTTTTCTTGCGCGGCAAAACATGAACAATAAAAGGAGAGTGTGTATATGCGGCAAAATGAAATAAACACTTACATATTTATGTATGTAGGAGATCGGATGGGACGGGCGGTCTGTGGAGACGTTTCTCCCAGGCGCTTGGGTTTTCGGTAAAGACCGCTAGGTGGCGAGTTTTCTCGCAAGCGATAGTTGCAGCCTTTGGCTACTTAAGGGACTCCGCCGAGGAGCAACCCAGGCGTCTGGGGTAGGGGTCGTCTACCGTCAGCCCCACTGACGAGTCTTGGTAGACGATTCCCGAGACGAAACGCTGTATTTTTGATCCGTCTACATGTACATGTTTTTTGCCTGTTTTTCTTAAAAGGGAAATGCAAATGTATTTCTTCTTTAATATATTTGGGTGAAGTTCCAACTTAATGGGCTCTAAAGATGCCGGTTAGACCTGGGCTTCTAAAAATTCTAGGAGTTCTTTTGCAAAGAAGGCTTTAAGAAGGAGGATTACGAATCGCTTAATAAGAAGAAGTATGCTTGTCTCAAGGAACTAGAGACTTCCAAATTAAATCGACAAAGTTTGGTTACCATGAAGGAATTTGCAGTTACAAGGGATAAGCATATTTAGAATCGCGTTCATTTCTTGCACGACGTTGCCGCTATATACGTATTGCACTCGACCCTATCGCTAGTTAAAATCATCAAGTTTTCAAACGTACCCATAATTCATAGTCGAGGTTTGGATGTTGGTTTTGCTGCAGCATCAGTAAAAATACGGTGCGATTGAAAATTTATGCACACCCTTAACATCCATGGCCCTGTTAATTGTCTAACATCCGCTTTACATCTCCGGTTTCTGGTTGGATCTGGTGCCCCAGGTGAGATGCGAAAGAGGATTCCAGGAAGGTGGTTGATTTATATGACAGGGAACCCGAGGCTGCGTCCCGTAGTCCGCGGCCGATGCCCTATTCTTCCTCGTTCTGTCGCGTCGCGATCGAAAACTTGATGGAAGCTGTGAAACTTGATAGACGCCCGGGCGAAGAGTTATAATTCAATTCATACCGCGAATGAAAAGGACGTGTCATCGACGGAATGTTACACACGGAAGATATATGTATATAGTTTGAATCTATTCGATCTTATTTCCTTCCGAATCGATAGCCTTATGTAGTTATACATATAAAGCATGAGGTATATAAAGAGCGAGAGAAAAGAAAAAAAACGGAGCATGATTGTCTGCCGGAAGAGAATGGCCACGCTCGCCATTTCTAGCATGCCACATTGTCGGCGATTTATATCCTCTCATAGGACCGGCGGGCAGCTCTAACTTCTTCGTGGAAAATGGCGCGGGATACTTCAGATAAGAGTGTCGCTTCTCAGGACAACCGAATTCACGTTGTTATTGCGGAGACAATGAGTCACGGGGTAATAGAGGAATTGTATTCAGGAGACCTTGAGGGAGTGTTGTGGTCCAAGTTTCGTATTAAGAAGTCTCCACAAGTTTGCCGCTGTGAAAATAAAGATATTCTTGGCAATCTTGTAAAAGAAAAGTATTCCGTATTATAATTCCCAACTTTGTACGATTATTACTTGATATTCGAACAATCTAACCAAATTTTTTTAAGCAATAATTATAATTTTGTTGAAAAATGCAGTGGTAGTCGTAAGAAGGTTTGATTGTTACTGACGAACATGATTCTGGCTACTGAAGTTATCTCGAACAAAAACACGTTAAACGTTTCTTAATCTATATGACTGTGGTTATCGTATGAATTAGAACGAATAAAAAAGATTAAAAAACACAAAAGAGGTAGCATCTCAAATGAAATGATTTTTCTGTGTTACAAAACTCGAATCTTGCATAAAATGACTCAATTCTAGGTCATACGAAAACCACACTCATGTACATTAACAACGTCTAGCGTTTTTCGTTCGAGGTGACCATAACAGCCAGAATCGTGTTTGTTAATAAAAATTAAATCCACTCACTATTACCACTGTAAGTTTAAACAAAATTATTATCACTGCTAAAAAGAATGGAGTACATTCTTCGGATGTAAGTTGATAAGCGTAGAATGTTGGGAATTATTTTCTTTTATAAAATTTCCAAAAATTGCCTCATTTTCAGAGGGTATTTCAAGGTAGGCTCATTTCAAACTATGGAGATCCCTTAAACATTTTAGATCTAACTTCCGGCCCTACAATGAAAATATTAGACATAAGAGTATGTAATTTTGTATGTTATCAATAAGGCATACAAAAATTGTTTGTTTTAGTTTACGCAGAATTTATACTGTCACACTAGCGAATACTTTTTTATAAAACTTATCGTAAAATTAATTTTGACCACAAAATTCTAGATTACATGTTAGTTAAAGAAAGTTAATTAGAAGATGACAAGCGGAAAAATCATTTGGGCAACGTAATCCTCCGTACACTATGGCGTATATGTATCTGTTGTATTACATCCATTTTGAGAAACATGCACAGAGATGCTACATATTCTTATTTCAATTCGTAATCAATAACGGAGATATTTCAGAAGGTTTCATAAAACCAAAAGGTTTCATTTCATGAAACCAAACATTTAGTTTAATGGATTTACGTAGCTTTTATACTTCTTCCAAAATATACAGTAAAAAGAAAGCAGAAAAATGTGTCAGAACAACGATAAAGACGTTAAATAAATAAAAAATTCTTTGATTTTAACGTTGTATATCTTAGGCTATCAAATGTATCAAGAGTCATCTTTTTATAGTAGGAAATTGTTTGATGGATGTAATATAACTAATTAATATGATGAAATTAATGGAAATTCCTATGATGAAGTTAGTCCTCTGAAAGTACAATAATAAAACCTTTTTTGTTCAATACTACATATATTAACGTAATAACATATATTAACATAATCATGAAGTTAAGATGATTAATTAGTACGATACGGAGTTAATAGAAACTGTTACGATGAACTTGGTCGTCGAAGCAGGTGCGAATTCGAGAGCTCGTTATAATGCCTGATATCGATTAGCGTAACCGTAATCGAGATTTTATCGAAGTTAACAATGTTGCGTGTTTGAAGATTACATCTAATCGTGTCAGCGGCACAAACGGTAGACGCTGTAACACAAACTATCTATGGAAATCAATCTATACCCTATACTATAGACGGCCAAGTTTGAAAATGAAACTATGTCTCGCGCATTATTCACTGGTGTCCATAGCTGGAAATTTTCGACATATGATGTTGCAAAGTGATTCACCATGGGTCAGGGTGCCAGCAAAGTACTGTTTCCCTCGATCGAACAACGAGCGTTTCCTAATGAAATTCTGAGTTTTAGAGTTCGGGAAGTCTTCCCAGTGCTACGCCCGACCCCCTGCTATTTTAAATCGTTTGGAAATATTAACCAACATTTTAATTGAAAAGCCTCGAGTTGCGCTGTTTCACCAATAGAAAAAAGTTAACCTCACGATTGCTTATAAGCGCAAGATCTGTGGGTTTTCTTCGACTCTTGTTACAGCAAATCTAATCAGGAAATAGGGAGGAGAAAAGGTATTATATTACATTCTAGACACATGTACGACATGTAACAAATAGAGGAACGAAAATTTCCTTTGAATTGGAGAATATGAGTTATATTTACAATCTGTTACTTTTTGATCGACTACATCTTTCAATGATTTTTCATTTTTCTATTTATTTCATACAATCTTTTTTCCATTCTAATTTGTTCTGCTTTTTGCGGTATGCGATGCATCTGATCGTTCTGATTTGTCTTTAATCTATTTTGTTTCTGTATAGTGAACCTCAAAAAGTTATCCGCTAAACGAGGTAACAATTGTAGATAGAACCATTTACTATGTTTTATTGAAAAAGTATGAAGATTTCAATTTATTAAATTCGTTTAAATTTATTTAACGAAATATTAAGAAATAACATAAACCAATTGAATGAACTTGAATTAAGAATCACTTTTCTCAACCATTAATTAAAAGAGGTTATTTTTATAAACTTTGTACTTTTGTACAGCTAACCAAATTTTAAAATTAGTCTACCATGATATTGAAAAAGCTACACGTATTACATTTCAATAACTCAAGACAACTTTCCTCAGTCGGTCTTTTCTTAGTAGAACAGGAGTAGATTTTGCAATTAAGTTCCAACTGATGGTCGGTTTCTGATTTATAAACTTTCCGTTACTGTACAATACATATTTATGGGCTTAAGCCGAGGCCTGGCTTAGGACTTAATTGAAAAACTGGATCTAATTGTAAGTAATGGTTTCGCCGACGAGGCTCTAATTCGGTAGGTTCAGATTCTGTGTAGTATTTACAGATTTTTTGAACAAATGTTCAGCGAGAATAAGAAAATGCCTCAGCTAAATAAAGTAATGACAGTGCCCTTTCGGAAAACTATACATACTACCAAATATGACTTCATGAACAATTAGTAAAAACAGTGATGTGTTTTTAGTATGTTTAAAAATGATTTCAGATTACAGTAATGGGTTACTGAATAACAAAAGGGAGTAAACTGTTGAAGGAAATATTAGGGTGATTACATTTTCATGACAAACCTACAACATTACGTTGTTGATATACTGCACTTGTCATGAATCAGTCACTTTGTTCGATTACATAATACATATGTGTAATTATTCAAAGGGTTTTTTCATTTTAACTAAGGAAATATATATGAGTAAACACTCGTAGTGTCTACGAAACAGAAGAAGTTTAAAGACCGTGAAAACAAAAGATCAATTATTTTTAGAGTTGTACCAAATGAAAGAAGTCTCTCAACCCTCGCATTAACTGAATTTTTGTTCGCATTAAATGTGATCTGGTATCATTTCATAATTCGCACTAAATCGAATATCGCACTATTTGAACTCGCATTAATTGAAACCTACCTGTACAAATTTAATGTAGAAGAAATAAAATGTAAATTTTAAAAGAATTTTTTGTTAGCCAATGTTACTCTTAATATTTCCTTTTAAATATTTTACAAACAAATTTTATACATGACAAGCTGTCACATCTATGTTTTTTAGCAAATTTCGTATATAACTAGAAATTTTCTTTGAAAATTCAAGAAAATTTCTCAGAAAAGTTTGATAGAAGTAAAGATAACGAGATTACATAATATAAATAGGTACGAATTGCATAAAAGTTGTTTACACTTAATTGTTATTTCGAAACTATGTGAACGAATGTGTAAGTCACTATGTCACATATGTAGCAAATTTAACATCATCTATCATACTCACAGTCAATATTATTGTCGACAGCAATATAGCAACAGGCAGATCAAAATGTTCCAGGTCTCCGTGTGTGAAGGTTCAACTATACGGCTGAGTATCACATAATTATATTGGAAAACGTCTGGCTAACTGTTACGGAGTAACTATTTAGTAATTACAGTTATCCACGATTCTGGGTATCCACCATCTGAAGTTCAATTACCGAAGATCAGTAAATTAAGCAGAAGTAAGTTATGCGACACGGCTAAACTAGTTTCGAGTGATTTACTGATCCACTTATCGTCTGACACTTTTACTGAAACTGCTAAAGTACAAAATTGTATATATGTACATATAATGAGTAGCTTCTGATATCTGAAAGCGGTGCTGAACAATATTTACGCGTGCTATGTATTAATGCAATATACAGTTTTTCTTTTCTTTATTATATTATTATGCAACATTTAGCTATAAATTAGTGTGGTTTTCCTGATAAAAAATCAATCGAACATGACAAAACTTACAAAATTTTTACTTAATCTAAAAATTATATACGTTTCATTGATCAAATCGTCCTCGTTGTTGAAACGTGCTTATAGCAAACTCGGGGCTATAGCAATCGGGTCATTTATGGCAGGGAAT
>NW_015374064.1:0-513 GCF_001272555.1 Dufourea novaeangliae | reverse complement strand
CTAAGGAAAAAGTTGTTCCAATTCACCCCGCGAGTGCCACATTTCCGGGTCGGAGGACATTTTCAGGACACCCTGTATAGTGAAGTAATGTACAGACCTTGAATTTTCGAAGCCTCAAATCTTAACCTAAAAATTTTCAGTTTTTAACTCTAATATTACACGAATCTCAAGCTTTTAAAGATTAAAGGGGGAATAATCCAAAAACGTCCAGAAAAGCGTGGTTTTTATAAATTAGTTCTGCAACACCCAAACCTCATTAAACTATTATTAATAGGGTGATCAAATATATATTTTGGACAATACGTTAAATTTTCTTTTATTACAAAATACCTATGTATACTTGAGCAAGATATACGAGTCATAGGATGTTACGCGTCTAACAAAATAATTTCTCAATTTGTTCACGGTTCATTGATCAAAGTTGGGACATTTTTTTCGTTATTCACGTTTTATTCGACTTAATATTCTGGTAGAATATTTTCGAAAAATTATACTTTGGAAGTATATATATAA
>NW_015374063.1:172543-178852 GCF_001272555.1 Dufourea novaeangliae | reverse complement strand
CCCCTCGCTGCGAAAACCCGATCCAGCCTCGCCCCCCCCCTGCCGGGAAACCTGACGCATCCTGTCCCGTCACCCTCGTGAGTTCTCGGTTGGTGAAACCGGGTGCCCTCACGGGTTCAGGGGGGGACTGAGAGGGAGCTTTGTGTCTGGACGAGAGCCACCGATACCTCCCGTCCTGCACCCTCCCTCTTCACGTAAGGACCTCATGGATCGAGCTTCGGGACAAACATTAGTCCCACTCTCTCCATTCCCATTACGTATCCCTGTTGTGCTATTCTCAGGCTCCCTTGGATCACTAAAATTCCGGCTAAACGCGTGTACTTGGGTAATTATGGCTTACCCCTTCTCCAGCTCCATTCCTCCCTGTTTGGCCGCTTCCTTTTCCCCCATCCTTCTTCTTCTTTCTCCTGCAGTTGGTAACCTCCCTCCGTTTGCCTTCGGTCCATTGGATTCCTTGAAATCGGCCAGCCACGTCCATGATGATCTTCCTTAGCCTTATTTCCGATGATCGATCCATGATGATCCTCTCCGGTTGCCTCCATTCCCCTTCGATGTCCCTAGTACAGATAACCCCCTGCTTGTAATCTTATTCGACAAAAAGGTCACCCTCTCTTTCGCATCCCACCGGGAGTCGATTCTCCCGACAGGATCCCAGGCGGTACCACGTGGAGGCGAGAGGGTGTGATTTTCGGGGCTTCCAGACTTCTCCAAGCCACGACAACATGTTTTAATATTCTTGGATCCATCTGGGCATCCTTCCACCATCCCGGGGTGGAAGAATCCCCTAAATCTGCCGCCCAAGAGGAGTAGTACGTAGGGTAAAATAGCATTGTAAGAATAAGTTAGAAAATAGAGAGGCAGTATGGGTAAGACGAAGTAAAATAGAGAAGTAAGGTTAAGGTAGAATAATCATAATGGATAAGAGGTAAGGAAGGAAAGAGGAAGGCCTTCGTTGGAGGAGGGTAAACACAGAGAGGATCCCTGTGGACCGGGGAATAGAGAATACGGCCACGGTAATCCCTGCCTGTCGTAAGAGGCGACTAAAAGGGAGAGGTGGAGACCGCGGGACTGTGGCACCCGCGGTCCAACGGTGGGGGGGGGTGGGGCTTACTGCCTCCCCCCCCCCACCTGAGAGGGCGCTCCGTCATTAACATCTTGACGGAGCCGGCGCTGGGGAGGTACCGGTAGCGTTCGAAAGAGATCCCGGTGCCTCCCCGTATAGCGCCGAGCCCGGCCACCGTGAGGTTTTAGTGGGTATTCCTCCTGGGCATCCAGCCCAGGGGGCGAGTCCCACACTACCCCCGCCCCCCCCCCCCCCGGGGGGGGGGCGGGGGTGTGCGTAATGCATTTCCTCACGTAAAAAAAAAAAAAAAAAAAAGGTAAACACAGAGAGAGCTCAAGAAACAGAAAGATGACAGAGATATGGCGAATGGATACCATAGGAGGAGGAGAAGTAAGTGATCAAGAAGAAGAAGAACAGATAGTTAAAAAAAAGATTTGAAGACAACACCACAAAGTAGAGAAATGAAAAGGGAGGAGGGGAGAGAACAGAAAAACGAGGAGCAAATGCAGGGTGCAGTTGATATAATAGTGAGTAGAATAGAAAATATAAAAATTGAAATAATGCAGGGGAGGGAAGAATTAGAAAAGGAAATAAAGAAGGAAATAAGGGGATTAGCTCACAGGATAGAAACTATTGAAGATGGATGGAGGAAAAAAGAGGAAGAATTATCTAAGAAGATGGAAGAAATATTACAAAAAATGGAGGAAAATGAAAGGACAGAAAAACGGCGAAGGGAGGAAGAAAAGGAGAGACTAGTAGCAGAAGTCTTAGAGAAGGTGAAAGAAAGAATAAAGATAAATTGAGAAAGAGATGAAGGAGCAATGAAGAAGGGGGAAAAAGAGGTATGGAAAGAGGTGAAAAAAATTAAAAGGAAGATAGAAGGTCAAGAAAAAAGGCAGAGGAGGAACAAAATAGTTATTAAGGGATTAAAGGTGGGTAACAAAGAGGCAAAAGAAAAGGTCAAACAGTTTCTAAATGAGGAATTTGGGGCAGGAAAAGGGGTGGGAACAGTGGAAACGAGGGAAGAAGGAGAGGAAGCCAGTATGGTTATCGTGGAAATGGATAGCTGGGAAGTAAAACAAGAAATAATGGGAAAGAAAGGGAAATTAGGAATTAAGAAAATATATATAGACCATGATTTGACAGTAGAAGAGAGGACGGTGCAGAGAATCCTAAGAGAAAGAGCCAGGAAAGAAAGAACAGAAGGAAATGAAGTAAGAGTGGGTTACAGAAAAATAAGGATTAAAGGAAAATGGTATAAGTGGAACGAGGAGGAGGAGAAGGTAGAAGAGAGAGAGAATTTTCAGAAGTAGCCTCACAAAATAAGAAAAATAAGATAAGGGAAAGGGGAAGAGGGGGAGCAGAGAATGGATGCAACATAAGGAGTGAACAAGGGAACGACAAGAGAAATTATTTGGAGAAGTACAGTAAAGGTAGACTGTTGTTCTGGAATGTAGCAGAAGTTGAGAAAAGACAGAGGATTTTGGGAATATATAGAGAAATTTGATTTTGTAGGGCTGACAGAAACATGGGTGGAGCAAAAGAGATGGGAGGGATTGAAGAAGAAATTACCAAAAGGGTTTACGTGGAACTACCAGGCAGCAAAACGAGAGAAGAGGAAAGGAAGAGCAAGTGGTGGGATTATAATTGGAGTCAGAGAGGGCTGGGAGTTAATAGAAGAAAGTAATGAAACAAAAGGGCTAGTAGGAACTAAGATTGAAATAGGAGAAGAAGTATGGAACATTTGGACGATCTACTGCAATAGAGAAATGGACAGAATAACAAACGCAATAAACGAGAAAGTAGAGCAAATGGAAGGAGAGGTAACAGTATTGGGTGGAGACATTAATGCAAGGACAGGAGAGGAAGGGGACATGTATAGTGGAGAGATGGAGATGGAGCAAATAAAAAGAAAATCCAAAGATAAGGTAATAAACAAAGAGGGTGAAAAACTGTTAAAAATAATAGAGGAAAGAGGAATGTATATAATGAGCGTTAACGTGGAGGGGGATGAAGAGGGCGAATACACATACACAGGAAAAAGAGGAACGTCAGTCATAGACTATGCAGTGATAAATGAAGTAGGTAAGGACCAGATAGAAAAGTTCTGCATAGGGAACAGGATAGAATCTGACCATCAACCCATGAAGGTGATATTAAAGGTAAAAGATGGAAAAGAAATAGAAGAAGAGATACAGGTGGAAAAAGACATAATATGTTGGAATACAGAGACGATAGAGAGGTACAAAAAGGCAACAAGAGAAAGGATATTTGAAGAAGAGAAAGAAATGGAGATAGAGTGGAAGAAATTAAAAATGGCAGTGGGGGAAAATGTAGAAGTGAGAAGAGTAATAATGAAAGGCAGAAAAATGGGATAGAAGTACTGGTGGGATAGAGAATGCAGTAAAGAGAAAAGGAGGGAAGGAAGGGACTACAGGAAGTGGAGGGAACGGAAAATTGAGAGAAAAGAGTACTTAAAGAGAAAGGCAGAGTTTAAGAGGTTATGTGAATACAAAGAAAGGTGTAAGAAACAGGAAGAAGAAATAGAAATTAAGAAGGAAAAGACAGAGGGACAAATATGGACATATATTAACAGAGAGAGAAAAAGAAAAACGGAGAATAGAAACATGAAGGGAGCACCTCAAGAAATGACTAGGAGGAGCAGACGACAGGATAAGAGGAGGGGGAGAGGAAACAAGGAACACGTGAGGAAGACGAACCAAAAATATCAAAAGAGGAAATAGAAAGGCAGATAAAGAAGTTAAGAAAAAGGAAAACACCTGGAGGGGATAAGGTACAAAACGAAGCGTGGATATACAGTGAGGGAAATACAAGGAAGGAACTGAAGAAAATTATAAGGAAGGTCTGGGCGGGAAACAGATTCCCAGAGGATTATAGGAAGGCGCTGATAACCGCACTGCACAAAAAAGGAGACACAGAGGTTCCAGGCAATTATAGAGATATAAGCCTTCTCAGCACGGCATATAAAATATATGCATCCGTATTAAATGAAAGATTAAAAAATGATATTGAGGCAAAGGGGATACTCCCAGATTCGCAGGCAGGTTTTGGGAAGAATAGAGGAGCGATAGACAACGCATATATTTTAAAACACGTGGTAGGGAGAGAAACAAGAAAGAAGAAAGGAAAGGTGTATGCGATGTTCGTGGATTTGAAGGCAGCCTTTGATACAGTGAAAAGAGAAAAGTTATGGAAAGACATGGAGAAATGTGGAGTAAGGGAGGGATTAATAGAAAGGATAAAGGAGATATACACGGAAACGAGGAACGCAGTAAGGGCAAATGAGGAGGAATCTGAGGAGACTGAGGCAGGGATGCCCACTCAGTCCAACTCTCTTCACAATTTTCATAGCGGACATAGAGGAGGATATGAGAAGGGGGATAGTGGGAGGGGTTGCGGCAGGAACAGAAAGGACCTATGGTGGATGACATAGTATTGTTGTCCACTAGTGAACAGGAGTTGAGGGGAATGATAAAGAGGCTGGAAAAGTACTGAGACAGGGAAGAATTGGAACTGAATGTGGATAAGTCAAAAATATTAATTTTTAGAAAAGGAGGAGGAAACACGAAGAGGACAGAATGGAAATGGAAAGGAAGGAATACCGAGGTGGTTAATGAATTTAGCTACTTAGGAATAGTTTTTCAAAGAAACGGAGGCATGATAAGGCACGTTAGGGAACGAGTGAAGAGGGCGAACATAGTACTGAACCAGATATGGGGCATAGGGGAAAGGAAATTTAAGGCAGATTCTAAAATGAGAATGTTTATGTTTGATGCGTTGGTGATGGGGGTGTTGTTGTACGGAGTTGAGTTGTGGGGGTTTAAGGAAAGAGTAGAAGTGGAAAGAGTACAGTTACGATATATAAGGACAACACTAAGCAGGTAAAATATAAACGAAAACTTAATTTAGTTTTATCGTACCTGTATGGAGGAAAGTTGACTGCGTAAGTGGAAGGTGATGAGGAAATAAGATGTTATTGTTTAGAAGGGGATTTTTTTTTCTTTTTTCTGTCTCTTAATATCACTCGACTCTGCTTCAGACCTACTGGACCTCTGTCTCACTAAGAAGTTGTCCAATGTGATTTGTTTTTGTCTATGGTTTAAAATGTTGAATATTTGTTTTTTTTAAACGTTACGGCGTGCATGTTCATAACTCGAGACACAGTACGTCATCCGAGACGCTTTGTGTTTGAAACATTTGTTCGTAAACCGAATTGTTCATGATCCGAGGCGACCGTGAACCGAGGTTTGACTGTACTTATTTAAGTTATTATCAACACTAATAATAATACATTTAGATGAATTTACAATTGATATAATTTAATATACTTTAAGGAGTTTAGCAGTTCTTGAAATGTTTATGTAACCTATAAATTTTCCTTATTGAAGAGTTATGTTCAGTCAGGGGGCCGAAAAAACGAATAATTTCTGGGAAGTTTTTTCTAAACAATTGTAATATCTTTTTAAAAAAAAATTCTATTTAAAATAGTGTAGAGAGTATTTCATAATTTTTTTGCACAGATGCGGCAAGCTCCCACGGCGGACCTGGGGGCGGTGATTTGTGAGAAAATCGCCGTTGTCCAGAAGGTTGCGACGACGAGTCGCAACCTGAAAGGGACGTACGTCCGCTGCCTGCGGGAGGCGGCACTGCATATCAAATATGCGGCCGCCAAGCAGGCAAAGCGGACGACGGGCTCGGAGCGGGAGGTCGAGCTTGAGCGCGAGCTCAGGGAGCTCCGCGCTCGGCTCGCGGCCACAGAGGCGTTCTCGCGCCTGAGCGACGACGGGGCGGCGGCTGACGCGACCGGGGCTAGCCGCCTGGACGCAGTTGTTATGCCGCCGCCTCCGGGGCCGGCCCCGCTGCCTGGCCCGAACCGTCCCCGGCGGTCCGCCGCCTCCGCCGGCGCTGTTGTCACTGGGCTGGCGCCGTCACCGGCCCCGCCCTCGCCCCTGCGGGGCGCGGTTGGGGCGCCCCTCTGCGTGCCCGCTGAGATGCCGGCCACGGGGCGCGCACTCACCGCGGCCGACGTGGAGAGGGTCGTGGAGGGGCGCGTGGGACGCCTCTTCGCGGCCTTCGAGGCACGCACTATGGCTATACGACGGAGCCGGCGCCGCCGCGCCGCTGCGTCGGCAGCCCCGCCCGCTCGCTCGCGTTCGCGGCCGGCCGCTGCTGATGGCGCCGGTCGTGCCGCGGGCGCGGGCGGCGGGGCGGCCGAGGGCGGCGGC
>NW_015374063.1:168864-172316 GCF_001272555.1 Dufourea novaeangliae | reverse complement strand
ACCGACGTCCGTGTCTCGAGGCCGGCGAAGACCGCAGAAATGCGGTTAGCCGGCCTCGACGAGTCGGTGTCCGCGGAGGCCGTGGCGGCGGCGGTTGCCCGTGTCGGCGGCTGGTATTCGCCGCAACGCGTTTGGCCTCGGCACCGCGTGGGTGCGCTGCCCCCTCGTTGCCGCGAAACGGCTGACGACGGCCGGCCGCATTTTGGTCGGCTGGTCGTCGGCCAGAGTAGAGGCTCTCGCGGCGAGGCCCCTTAGGTGCTTCCGCTGTTTGGAGCTGGCGCACGTCCGGCTGAAATGTCCGCGTGACGCGGAGCACGCCGGGCGTTGTTATGGCTGCGGCAGCGGGGAGCACCTCGTCCGGGACTGCGCAGCGGCCCCCATGTGCCCAGTCTGCGCCGACCTGGGTCGGCCGGCGGACCATAGGCTGGGCAGCAAGGGCTGCGCGCCTCCGCCGTCCCGGCGTGGCCGACGGGGGCGAGGAGGAGCGGCGGCAGCGCCGGGTGCATCGGCGGCGACGGCGCCGACGCAGCGGGGGGTGAGCCAGCCGACGAGTTCGGCTGTCGACCCGCCTCCGACGCCGCCGGCGTCGGCGTTGGAGGAGGGAGGATCCGTCGGGGGGGAGGCTATGGAAACGGACTAGTCTCCCCCCCCACTCGGGTCCTCCAGGCCAACCTCAACCACTCGGCCCGGGCACAGGACTGGGCTCCGTGGCGGTGGTCGGCGACGAGACCGCGCCCCTGAGCGTTTTAACGCGCGGGCGCGGCTTCGTCGCGGCGCTTTATGGGCGCCTAGCGGTGGTCGGGGTGTATGTCCCTCCGAGCATGCCCCTCGCGGCATTTGAGCTGCTGTTGGACGGGATCCGGGACCTTGTCTCCGTGATCCGACTCGTCCGACATTGGTCCTGGGGGACTTCAATGCGAAGTCTATCCTTTGGGGAGGCCCCAGGACCGACGCGAGGGGCGAGGCCCTGGAGGAATGGGCGGCGAGCGCGGTCCTTCGGCTGCTCAACCGATGGTCTGCGAGCACGTGCGTGCGGTGGCAGGGAGAGTCAATTATTGACCTCTCGTGGGCTACGCCCGCCGCCGCACGTCTCGTGTCGGGATGGAGGGGGGCGGAGGAGGTGGTAACACTCAGTGACCACCTCCACATCGTTTTCGATGTTTCCGCCCCCCCCCCTCGAAACCACCCCGCTCGCTGCTCGGGTGCAAACCGGCCACCGCGTTGGGCGCTAAAGCGCCTGGAGGAGGACGCGCTGATGGCAGCAGCCCTCGCCGTGTCCTGGCCGGAGGTTCCGGCTGGACCGGTCGCGGACGTTGACAGGGAGGCCGAATGGCTCCGGGATGCAATGGCGTCTGCATGTGATGCAGCCATGCCCCGGGTCAGAAAGCCCCCTAGGCGGGCCACATACTGGTGGAGCGACGCGATCGCGGCGTTGCGTGACGTTTGTCACGCCGCGCGGCGTCGCTTCACCAGGTCCCGCCGACGACGGAACCGCGACCTGGCGAGGGAGCGAGAGCTCTATGAGGTCTACCGACGAGCAACGGTGGACCTCCAGAGCGCCATCAGGGAGGCCAAGTCCCGCGCCTGGGGCGAGCTCCTGGAGACGCTCGACCGTGACCCGTGGGGACGCCCGTACTGCATCGTCCTTGGACGTATGCGGCCGGCAGGGCCCCCGGTCACGGAGCGTCTTGACCCCCATGATCTCGAGCGTGTCGTCCAGACCCTCTTCCCGGTTGATCCGGACGAGGGCTCGCGGCCGCTCCGGGCGGCGGACCCGACCAACTGGTCCGCCGAGCTGGGGGTCACGCGAGAGGAGCTCGCGGTTGCCGTCGGGCGCATTGGGGCCAACAAGGCTCCGGGGCCTGACGGCATCCCCGGGCGGGCGCTGAGCTTGGCCTCACGTGTCCTCGGGCCCCGACTCATTCGGCTGTTTGACAGCTGTATGATGTCGGGGCGGGTCCCGCTGCCCTGGAAGCGGGGCCGGATGGACCTTGTCCCGAAGAAGGGGAAGCCCGCGGACTCTCCTTCCGCGTACCGGCCGATATGCCTCCTCGACGAGGCGGGCAAGCTCTTCGAGCGCGTGCTCGCTGCCCGCCTGTCGAGGGGCATGTCCGACGGCGGTCCCGGTTTGGCAGACTGCCAATAGACCACGTGCGTTCCCTCGCGGACCGGGCAGTTTCCCGCGGTGGTGTGGCGTTGGCGATCAGTTTAGATATCGCCAACGCCTTTAACACCATCCGCTGGGACACGATCCGGGAGGCTCTCCGAGAACACGGGGTGCCTCCGTATCTCCGGATCGTGCTGCGGGACTACCTGTCGGACAGGGTGATCGAGTACCCCGGCCGGGGTGGCGCAATCGTGCGGCGGAGAGTCAACCGAGGCGTGCCCCAGGGGTCCGTTCTTGGACCCCTACTGTGGAACGTGGGGTACGAATCGGTGTTGCGCGGACTCCTCCCGCCCGGTGTGCGTGTCGTCTGCTATGCGGACGGGAGAGAGTGGACGAGGACCATCCGCATTGCGGAGGTGGCGGTGGCACTCATCGTTCCCAGGATCCGGGACCTGGGGTTGCAGATCTCGCCGCCAAAGACACAGGTAGTCATGTTTCATGGATTGCCTCTGTCGCGGCGGGTCCCCCAGGCGTGGGTCCGAGTAGGAGACGCCTGTGTCCGGGTCGACGGACGTATGAAGTACCTCGGCCTCGACCTGGACAGCCGCTGGCGCTTCGAGGGACACTTTGACCGTCTGGTCCCCCGGATTGAGGGCGTGGCGTTCCTGTTGGGTCGTCTGATGCCCAATCTCGGGGGGCCGGAGGAGAGGGTCCGCCGCCTCTACATGGGGGTGGTGCGAGCGATGGCCCTATACGGGTCACCCGTGTGGGCCCGCGACCTGATGGCCCGCCGGCGGGGCCGGCAGCTACTGCGGCGCATTCAGCGCCGCATGGCCATCAGGATCGCGAGGGGGTACCGCACCATCTCCCACGAGGCGGCGGCTGTCCTGGCGGGGGTCGTGCCCTTTGATTTCCAGGCGGAGGCTGACGCCGATCTGTATCGGTGTCTGCAGGGCCTCCGCCGGAACGGGGTCGACCCGCCGGACGACGCGGTCAAGGTGATGAAGCGCCAGGGCTGGCTGCTCACTCGCGAAAAGTGGCGGCGCCAGCTGTATGACAGCGGCGCCGCCCGGCAGCGAGCCGTGGGCGCGGTCCTGCCAGTTCTTAATGGATAGCTGGACCGTGGGCACGGGAGGCTATCCTACCGGCTCACGCAGGTGTTCACCGGGCACGGATGCTTCGGGGGGTACCTGCAGAGGGTTCGAGCCGAGGCGACGGCAGAGTGCCACCAGTGCAGCGCGGAGGTTGACTCCGCGCAGCACGTGTTGGAGGAGTGCCCGGCCTTTGCCAGGGAGAGGCGAGCGCTCCGTTTAGTGATAGGGGGAGACCTCTCGCTCCCGGCCGT
>NW_015374063.1:147903-168775 GCF_001272555.1 Dufourea novaeangliae | reverse complement strand
CGGCAGGCGAGGCCTGCGTGTATGGGCAGACGCGTGCGTGGACATCGGGAGCCGGAGCTTCGGCTCCTGTGGCTCCCGCCTTCGCGCGCGCGTCCGCCGGGGCCGCTGATGCAGTTGGGGTGGGGTCCCCGGCTGCATCCAAAGCGGCCCGGTAGTGCCGGCGTCGGAGAGCAGCTGGCGGAGTAGTGAAGAGGGGGTGACCGGCGTATCGATTCCGACCTCAGAAATTGCGATTTAAATTAGACAACAATGAATAGCATTTAGAGGACCAAATTCACTCTAAGGAGGGGGGTGTGACGCCTTGGACAGGCTCCGCGTTCTCACGCGACCGCCGCGTCTTTTGCAATCTCAGCACTCCGATAAGCGCTTCTTCTTTTTGCGACTCTGTAAAGCCCGGATATTTCTTCTGAATAAAGAAACAGTTCAGTCTCAACCATAACCAGACACACATCATTTATTTCTCTCCTAATCTCTCTTCGAATCCAAATTGCGATACTGCGTGCGATCGACAATCACTTCGATTCGTATCGAGACGAGTGCAGACAAACTTTACATATTTCCGGGAACTGCTGTTCCTATAATCTGAAATCAAGTAAACCATAGAACTGAGAAGTTAGTAGTGAGTTTGTTCATTTTTTTTTGTGCGGTTTCAAATTTCCCCCGTCACAACGTCTTTTCCTAGAACTCTGGTTTCTTTTTACCTAAATCTTGTTGGACCGGTGGGAGTGAACTCACAATGTAACGATAAGAAACTACTTGGGGGTAGAGGAAGCCCTTTCCGAAAAATGCTGTCAGTCGGTTAGCAATCGGGCGACAGAGATGATCAGTTCACGGGAGTATTACGAAATGTTCTGGTGGTACGCACAGAATGACAGATATGCGGCTGCTACTGTGCAAGCGTTTGGCTAAGTAAAACATCTGATAAATTGAAAATAATCGGCCCGTTTCGGAGCCACCAATTTTCCTAACGTAGGAACAAGACGTTCGATTAAAAATACATTAAGTGATTGTGTCGGGTGATCAGTGTTAGTGGTCGTGCAGTGAAGTGAGTACGTATTCGGTGGAATACCCAGGACGCACTTGACGTTTCAACCCTTAACTTCGGCTGGTGAGGTATACCTGCGATCACCTGCGAACTGGGCGATACACTGCCATAAACCGTTTCGGCTGTCGATGACCAGGATCGGTTCAATGACCTAGTGACACAGATTTGCAAACTGCAGGTGAATTTCCGAAACGGTGAGTTCTAATCAATTTATTGCTGATTATTATTTTCTTAATTTAATGCAAGCTATGGCTTATTTCCGGCGATAATTCTGCAAGTTTCTGTACCTAACTTTTTCTTCGGGCTTTTTGAAGAAACTTATTCATTATCAGTAACATTGTTGACAGTTATTAAACTACGAATTTTTATACCAATACCAAATTACGATCACTTCTCGTTTATTCTCTGTTACATTACCTTTTCGTTCACACGTTATTTGAAAAGGAAATTTACAAATTCGTAAAAAGGAATTTACAAAAATGTAAATGTGCATTCGTCTTTTTACGTTACACATAATTTGCCTACATTTACGTTTCATTCATTAATCTCTTTAAATAACAAACGACAGATGATAAAAAGTATGATTTTATTTGTTACGTCTTGTTTATTTGCTATTATTATACGCGGTTTCCTGCGATGCATGGTGACCTACTTGTTCGGAGCTTCGTAGTACAAGCGTAGCGCGTAGCCACCGATAGCGCGGGAACTCGGCTGGCAAACTCGCGCTCTGATTGGTCGCGGTTTTTCGTTAATATCTCGACTAACGAAGCCTCAGTTTACATTGTTGCTAAGGAAAATGTTGTTCCAATTCACCCCCCGAGTGCCCCATTTCCGGGTCGGAGGACATTTTTGGGACACCCTGTATACAAGAAAGTCGAAAATTCGTTGTTAGTTCAAAATCTATTTCCGCTGGTCGACAAATGAAAAGATTGAGGGAGCGGTTGCGATTAATTGTATTCTTTTTGCATCTTTTTATGAAATATATGTGTAAGTATATAACATCTGCATTAATTAGGTCAATAAATGATAAATAACTATTGTTTCTCGGGAATGCCATTTCAAGTATTTCGTATGTAATAAAAAAAATTAGCATCATTGCAAGTACAAATAGAAAAGGTTTATCGTTGCACACATTAGTACGTAAGTATTGCTTCATTCTCGAATCTCTTTCAGTCGCACCATTCTTTTCCTATGTTCGGTGAGAAGTCGAAATCTCGCCACGAGCCGTAGGTATTCCATCGTGGCAACAGCGTAACAAAACAATTGATACGATCCAGCACGTGTTGCGAGGTTACATATACCGACGTCTCTCTGTTTTATCGATGCTCGGTGGTAACATGGCCAAAGTGACTGACAAATACCATAAGCGCCGCTAGTGGAGAATCCTTGAACTATACCACTGTATATTCCCGAGTCTGGACGCGTCAAATCGTAGAATCCAACTTACGCCTTCCACAAGTGATAAATTAACAAAAATCGGATTTCTACGATAGTGTGACAGTGGTGTACAGGGTGGTCTGGTCAGCTTTTGACGAGAAAACAACTAAATCGTGTGATATTTGACAAAATGTGACTTGAGCAGCCATCTTGTGTGCTTCATCGGCGTCTGTCATAATCGCACAATTTCTAAAATTCTAATTCTTTAAACGTATGGTGTTTATTCGCGTTTCTAAGGACCAGACCACCCTGTAGTGAAGTCTACCCGTGAGTACTATACCCGTGAAAACTTCATTTGTGCCATTATCGAGGCAGAAGTTGGATTCTACGAAATCGAATGTCTCTCTCGTGCATCGCGTATACATACACGGTTCCCGTTGATTGTGTGAGTGCACGGACACAGCACACGGGCCACGGAGTCTCCCCCGTTAAACTGAAATGCATTTTGGGGTACTGATGAAAATACTAACCAGTTTAGGAAACGAAATTAATTTTCAAACTGTAAAATATTTATTAGATCAATAAATAATTTGGTATACGGTTCATGTGGTATCCCATTTACCGTAATTTGTATCCTGCCGACCGAAACCAGGGACCCTTAAACATTGTTAAGACGAGAAGGTGCCGTAAAAGAGTACAACCGCAAGTGCAAAAAGGACAGACTTATGTGACGGTTTCCGCGCAGTCGAGCAGAGTCGACTTCCCTACGTTGTTGCTATAGTGGGGGAGATTGTTTCGCCAATCGTTCAATGGGCGACGATGGCGCCACTGAACAATCACCGATACACGCTGGCTGTTGACAGACTGGTGACCAATTGTGTTTATTACTCATTTCACTGGCAATAAAATACATCGCTTTTACCCTCAAACGTTCAAACGCGCAAATTTGGTTGCTTGTCGAGTACTGAAATAAATGTTAAACTGAATGCGGTTCTTTTCTGTAAGTGTGGCATGAGTTTCAGTGACTTCTGTGATCAAGTGGTGTGGGGCTTTTCCCCCAACGGGAGCCGACTTTGCTCGTGGGTGTACAATCGTAGCGCGTAGCCACCGCTAGTGCGGGAACTTTGCTGGCAAACTCGCGCTCTTATTGGTCGGGGTTTTTCGTTAATATCTCGTTAACAAAGCCTAGGATAAATTTTCGCTGAGGAAAAAGTTGTTTCAAATTATCCTAGGAACCCCTCATTTCCGGGAAGAGAGACATTTTTGAGACACCCTGTATACGTATCTTACCGTGCACAAAAGATTTGTAAAATATAGGTTTCCTTTAAAGGGCCATATCTTTGTGAAACAAGATCGTTCTTCGATGAGGTTTGCTTTATTTTAAAGACAGATGATCATACTTTCCGGAGGTATATATCAAAATTGCAAAAAAAAATTGTTTGCTCTCCGTACCACTTGACGAACATCAAGGAAAAGTACAAGTTTGACACACTCCTATTTAAGGGTGAATTTTACCCTCTAGACAACCATTTTGATAAAATTGGTTTAAAGAACCAAAAACTAAAAAGTTCAACCCTTAAAATGGTTTTTGTTTCATCAACTTTGGATGAATAGTAGCAAAGCTATGAGACTTAGAAGATTGAGTCAATTTTGAAATAGTTTTGGCCAGTGTTCTCTTGATACATTTAATTACAATATTAATACTCCACAGTATTTGTGATCCAATGCTAACTAAAACTTAGATGGCCTAGCTCCTAAATGGGTTCAAGTGAATAAAGGAATCACCTCGTAAGACCAAGTACTGCTCGGTTGTCTTGTACACTTAGAAGCAAACTCAGCTTCCACTAGGGACAAAAATGACGTAGGGAAGGACCTCCTGCTATTTGGTATCAAGAATTATTGAAATATATGTCAAATTAACATTCGATTTAATATTTATTTTAGTACCTAAAATCAAGTTACCAAGTGTTAGGAGGCCTTTCTCTTACGCCACTTTTTCCCGTAGAGGAAGGCGAGTTTGCACGTCAGTGTACTTGTTATCGTGTATTTTGATATCGCTATGTGGCATAATTTTATACAGTATATCAGATTTTATTATAACTGAACTGTAAAATAGGGAACACTTTAATAAAAAATCTTATAATCAAAATGATACGGAGGGTTTGTACCAACTACATTACATTTGTACCAATACCTTATTCATTACATTCACTTGATGTATGACCATTTTGTGTAGTGAAAAGAACTATGAACGTAATTATTTTCAGACGAGGAAGTACATGAAAAATTATGAATGGAAAATGCTGAAAAACTGGTACTATTGTACAGGGTAGCTCTTATTAGTATATTTCCATAATTACACTGTTATTACAGATCTATTCTATAGATGAAAATATAAATATTGACAAATTACGACTAAATTGTATTAGAAAAACATGAAATTTTCAGTAGAAAACCGCATTTCCAGCAAATGAATTTATTCCACAGATTACATTACAAAATATTACACCTCATTTTCCATGCTGGAAAGCTCCTACGAAAAACTACTCTTAACTGTAGCCACTGGTAATTTCATTAATTAAAATAGAGGTGCCTCGGTATTTCGCGCTTTTTTACTTTTTCTATACTCTATGTAAATTTTGTCCTTCTATATGTATAACACTGCTGCGAATAGATGGAAGATTGCTATTATTGTTTGCTGAGAAATTCATTTTTTTATTAACTCATATTTCTATAATGTCATTAATACCGTCAAAGTAAGAACACATGCAGACTCAACGTGATAATGAAAAATATGTACTATGAATAAGATCGGGATAAAATTTGTAATTCCACATCAGATCTCGTGTGAAAATAATCGAATTAAATGCTTAAAATTCAAATACTGGACCTGATACATGATCAATGTCACACAATCTTAACTTGGGAAAAATAAGATTTTTTTAGCTGACTCAAAGCACAGTCTACCATTCCGCAAATGCAACAAAGAAAAGAACATCGTCCATAAAAATTTTTGATTTCTGTAACAGCTTTTTTATTTTCTTGATAACTGTTACTTATATAGCATTATCATAGGGTATGACAAATATTTATAACGTATGCATAGTGATACTTTGTTTACGCATTGCTTTTGCAAATTGTATTTTTCAACTTGTCAATTACAACTGTTAGTTGTATGAAATAGCTGCAAAAGTAAAAACAGAAAGAAATAATTTATTTTTCTCGTTTAAACAACAGAGTTTCGATTAAGTGGATTCACATTGTAAAGTTACCTTGATACTGAATGCTTCAAGCTTCAGGTGTAGCTAAGGGGGCTTCCTTCTTTTCATCATTCGTAACAGCTTCTTTTTTATCACCAGCTCCTTTATCACTTTCATCCACTTCCTTTTTTGTAGCAACCTTAAAGTTTATGTATTACATGTACATATTTTAATCATAAATAACTTTGTACAAACTTTACTAGCTACAATAATTTTACAAATAACAGGATGCAAGTAAAATGTAAAAAAGATATCTACAGAAATATTAAAATCATTAATACAAAAAAATTTCTTGAGAACAATAAAGATACAACCAGTAATAAAAAATATGTCTGTAATTCCACAATATTTATTTGACATGTGTTTTGATTAGAAAAGAAAACAAATCATCTTCTACTATACTATGCATCTTTATGCACATGTATATACCAAACCTTACAGATATTGTAATAAAATAACCTTATAAGCATATTAATATACTTAAAGTAATCCTTATTTGATAACAAAAACTAAGATCACAACTCTTAGCAAGATTAAACTTACTATGTGTTGAATTTCTAACCAATTACATTGTATGTATGCGACTTTCAAAACATGGAACAGATATAATCTAAATCAGCAGTGGGCAAAGTTGGCTCCCAGGAACTAAAACTTGTCCATACCACCATCCACTGTTACCATGGAATGACAGAGACAAGAGTCTCAGCTTCTTTGTTTCTACGAAGGCACACAGTGCGAAAAAAAGATTGGAAGGGGAAACAGACGCATAAGGTGCCCCTACACTGCCCAGCACTGATCTGAATCATTTATACTGGTTCTTACCTCTTCTTTACTGGCTTCATCAAAATTCTCCACTAAATCAGGCACCTCGTCATCTTCTTCCAATGTTGCTTTACCCACTGTGCTACCAGAAACTGTACTCGCTAATCGTTTCAGTTGTGTAACACCCTGGGGTCCCAATTGGCTTATTATTCCTGGTAGCATGTCAGTTATCTGTTTGTTATCACCGTGACCAGTAATGGCAAATGTATTGGCAGACAAACTAGCCTGGGCCTTTGGATTATTAAAATGGATGACAGTACCATCATCCTTAATCATATTAACCTCCTCAATACCAGGAACTGTGTTTACAGACAGTTTCTTCAGGCAACCTTGTAATTTTTTATCATCTGTGGCATTAGTAGCATGCACGACCTAAAAATATATTGAACACACGTAAGTGGGAATGTCATAAAAAATGATTTATAGAACAAGGAACAAATTACTTTACTAATTAAATTTTCTTTCTTACGAATTATTATATTTTGATTCAAGACTCAATTAAAAAAATAGGAAACATTGATTTGTATTATAATCGTGAATATTACAAGGTTAACAGTTTAACAAAATGAACTTATTAACCAAATTTTCAATCAAAATTAAAAACTCAAGTTACGTACACGAGGAAACGCTAAAACGAGAGGTATGTAATTAACATGTAAAAAATGAAAGACAATGATTATAAAACCAGCGTCATGAACATAGAACACATGTGTATAATTTGCAAACGTAATAATAAAGTGTCTTACGGGATACGACGGAAAAATTTTAATGTCATGTAAGAATGGTAATCGGTGTAGCGGAATCAAGGGAAACTTTTTCGGGTATAAGTAAAATCATGAGTCGTTCAAATGACATTTGAAACACGCATTTTCGTCAACTCAAGAACTAACGATGCATCAGAATCGGTGTATGTACATTCGGTACATTCACGATAACATTCGAAATATATTTACATACCTTCTTCTTGCGTCGGGGTGTTCCCTTACCGCCGATTCGTACTTGAGCTTGAAGCTTCTTCAACTTTTCAGGATTCATGTTAACCTGTCTCTATGACTGTCAGAAAGTTTTGATTCTTGATCACCACGCTCGGGCGGATTACAAGTCGAACACAAAGTTTTATATGATAAAATGAACCAAACACGACCGGCAAGCAAACACGTGCTCTCTGTTCGCCGAGAGGGTCGAGAAAATGGAAGTATACGCTTCTTTAGCTCTCTACGTCAGAGACAGTTTCCGGAAGAGCAACACTTCCGTTTGAAACTTAGCTCAAAACAATGCATGAACTAATCATGAATAATAGCATTAGTACTTAAAGCTAGTCATAGTTATCTCAAAAAATCGAAAGTTTGCAGATAAAGTTTTGCTAGATTAGAACAATAATTTCATTTACACATATTTATTTTATGTAACAGTCCGTCTGAATATGGAGGTTATGAATACCATCATGTTACAATACATGATTTCAGACAAAAAACTTGATAAATACTGCCAAAACACAATTAAATATTAGTATATCATAGAACATTAAAATATCGGAATGACAATTGTGGAAGAAGAAATTTAATAGATCGAGAAATAGATAATCGTGTGAGTCATGTATAAATTGATCAAACTTTCTTAAAATTAAGGCGCGACTGCGAAGTTCTAAATTCAATACTATATGTAATAAAATTAACAGTTTTACTCAAAATTAATTGATAATTTTCATCATTACATATAGAAATGTAAAAGAATAAAATTATATTCAATAATGACAATTCATGTTCATGTTACTTTTACATATTAATTATGAGGCTGTGTATAAAGACAAAACTAAAAAATATGTGTTTTAATTTTCCATATTGCATTACATAAATTATTCTTGTACATTCACATTTTAAAGTTGACCATATTTAAAAGTACAGAGATTGTTTTGTTATGACAAATTTATACTTTACAGTGTATTAAATTTTTAAATATTTAAACAACATACTCGTAAAAGAAATTACAACAATTTGTTTAGATACATAATTTATTTTAAAGGTCATAGACCAAATCAAGTTTTACTGTATAATACAAATATGCTTTTAATTTTACACAACAGTATCTAATTTAAAGTATATATTTACAATATATCACATTCTTATACAGTAATAATATTTTTTAGTACAAGAATATTAACATAATTCTTGCTACATTCACATTCAATAAATTAATTTAATAAAATATTACATAAGTTTAAATAATGAACAAAAGATACTGGTCTTGTAATCTTAACCAATATGAGCATTTGTGTAACTTGTTTTTTCGAAATTGTTTTATAAAAAAAAGAATATGCCATAAAGATAGGTCAGTCTGTAATTCTTTAAAAACAATTTAAAAATTGTTCCCAATCGAAAGCAATATACCTTTAAAACACAAACTTTTTTCTAAAGTTTAAAGCATTGTGTCTTGTCATTTGTGGAACAGAAATGTGCAAACTGAATTGTTCAGTATATGAAATATAGTAAACAACATATGAAACTATTAGTTTTTTCCATTTTAATGAAAAATTGTTCTTAAAACATATTAAATCCTACGCAATCGTTAATAACAGGAAAGTGAATATTTGATAATACAAAAACAATTATTAAAGTATTCATTTAACAGTTTTTTAACAAGGCTACTTTCCTCCATCTGTGACTTGTTTCATTTTTTACATGACCAAATTCAAATCTAATTCTAAGTTCACCAATTTTTGATATTGGTAAGATATCCGGTATCCACTCTATCAAAAATGGCGTTGGTTCAACTTGATTTGGAGATGTATTACCTGTACAATAAAGCAACAAAGTTATTATACTTATAAATAAATACATTTCATTCATATAAATTTGTGAAATAATATTTCATTATATGTATGCAGTTCTTACCAACTTTTAAATACGTTTTTAATTCTAAAGGCTTAATCAATGCATTGTTGTTAGTTTTTTTGTATCGATCAATTTCCGTTTCTTCCCGTTTGTACAACTCATATGTACCATCTGCATTTTGTACAAAACTTCTTGTTATTTCTAAAGGAATAAGCGATGTTTCGAAAATACTCTTGACGTGTAGAATATTAGTAATTTGCCAGGTATATTTTGTAAATGTACCTAACGGTACACCATCTTTTCTGACGAACGCAGTCGTTGAATTTGGTAATCGTTTCTTTTTACCACCGCAAGATATCCTTTCACGTAAGCAATCAAAAAATATTTGTGGTACATGAAATACTAGAGGATCGGGTTTTCCGTCAAATTGAAAGTGCATGGTTTGGTTTATTCTTTCAGTTATAGATGCTAACCATTTAATGAAAGGTAAATTTATGTTGGCTTCGTCTAAATCTTCACAAGGATTGTGATATTTTTTAACAATTTGTGATTTTGTTTTTGCTTTTCGTGGTTCGATAGAATTTAAATTATTCAAACTCGTGGCATTTGTACTTGTTGGTTTATCATCCCTTTTACGCTTTGTTGAAAAAGGTTGCTGTAAACTACCACCTTCTGTATTTGAGATATTTCCAGCATCATACTGTATCAGTACGTTCTTATTTAATACTTTCACACCAGTGGTGTTTGAAACAGTAGTATCAATTAATTTCATATTATTCACATCCAAAATTGCAGTTGTATCGAGAACTTTCAAAGTTCCAGTATTCAATATCTTTATATTATTATCATTTAGGATGTACTGACTGTTATTAAGCACATTATATTTTGAATCTATAGCTGTCTGATCCTCCAATATTTTGACTGTGCTTCCTCCAAGTTGCACATTGTTTTGATGAATTACTTCTAAATTGTGTACCTGATGATTTCGAAATTAGTTCTTGTATTCCACCTTTTAAGCAACATTATATTTAACTAATCAGATACAAAATTCTTACCTGTGATATTAAATTATTAT
This sequence comes from Dufourea novaeangliae, assembly GCF_001272555.1. Classification (NCBI taxonomy): domain Eukaryota; kingdom Metazoa; phylum Arthropoda; class Insecta; order Hymenoptera; family Halictidae; genus Dufourea; species Dufourea novaeangliae. Next base: position 158,365 of record NW_015374063.1, on the reverse strand, counting down.
TTTCTAATAGTGTACGGTCACACTCTACTTCAATATTTTCAACAATACTATGTGGTAAGATTGTAGAATCCAAATTCATTGAATCTAAGTCCAATCTATTTCCATCTAAACTCTGTACTGTTAAAGTATCATCTCGAAATATTAGAAGATGTGTATCTGTATCATCAGTAGTTAATCCATCGAGATCTACAATTTTGGTTAGTGTAAATACATCTTATATTGTACTTGAAATTTGATTATATCTAAACCTCTTACCAATTCCAATTATTTTTTCCTGTTCATTACTTTGTAACATTGTTGTCAATGGTTTTGGTATACTTAAATCAGTCTGATCGAAATTTATATAATAACTAAACTCTTCTGATAACTTTTCATCGCTAGCAAATGCACATATACATGCATAAAAATGTACACAATGTTGATTGTGTGAAGATTGTCCTAAATCCATGTTCTCCTCAGTTGTTTTCATCACACCCTATTAATTTTTAATATCTTTATTGACAACCATTTGAATAATTGTTGTAAAGTATAATAATACAATTTTGCTTGTTTCTTCTACTTACCTTAAAAGCAGAACAAGAACAAACATAACGATGCTCAATTCTATCTTTCAATTTCGTACTAAAGAGAGAAAAATGAAGGTAACCCAATGGATGTTTTGGTGAAGCTTTACACTTTACAGCCATGATATTTTTAGATACACGTTGTACTAAAGGTCCTGATGTTTCTGTAGCTAGTAACCATATCTCTTGTTTCATTTCATTATTTACATTTAAAGTTGATAAAATAGAATTCCTTAATGTTAATGGTTGTGCTTCTGCATAACATCTTAAAGCTGCCTGTATGTGTTGACATGTAGAAACAAGCATGTCAGATGGATTCTTTTCCTGTAATATCAATCAGTACATTTTTTTTATCAGAAGGTAATTTTATAAATATATTTTATTACAGAAAATGTATATTATAAGACTTACATGACACTTGAGGACACTGGTATCAAAACTTCGTTCACAACTATCAACAAAACATAGTGCTGTAGATTGTGAAATAAGTGTTGTCATTTCATTGGAAATTGTTGCATTTATTAATGGTAACTGAACAAATCCACGATAATCAGGACCTTTATCACGCACTCGAACAGAAAAAACTTGAGCAGTTGTCCCTGTAATCAGCTTACATGCTTCCGTAGATAATTTCCTTCTTTCACCAGGTTCTTTAAATACTGCATCGCAGTATTTATTTTTACAACACAAACCACGGGATCCATTGTACGTGCCACATTTTGGACACTTACGAACTCCCCGTAATGTAGCTTTACCTAAATCTGATAGAAGCTTCCTCAAACGCTCTTCATTAGACATAGCTGTTAACAGTTACAATTTCCTTTCGTAATATTTAAAATATAAACCAGACAATTGTATATCTTATACAATATAATATATTATTGTTTTAATACTACAATTATTTCAATTCTATAGTGTTACATCTGTAAATTGCTATTGACATATAAAATGTGGTTTCATGATAATGGATACATGAGAATAAGTTGTGAAACTACAATTGCATCTACTTTGGGTAAGTTATTTATAAACAAAAATAAGTAGGGTTCCAGACCAGCAAAGACATAAAGAAAATTACAACAAAAGTGGTAAACAGATGAAATCAATTTATTTATATTATCGGAACATTAGTATAACTATAAGCAGGAAACTAAATATTGTTTAACACGACAAATTTTTCAAATTTTTATCTGCATACAAATTAAAGGCATTACAAAATTTGTACTTCTTCTTACCTTTGCAGGGGAATTAATAATTACAATACGAAAAACAACTGATATACTTTCCACTAATAAATTATACTGCAGGAAAGTTTATTTTCGATAGTAAATAAATAAAGCACATATTAGTGCTGAATTACACACGTTTACGGCAGAGGGCACTCTGATAGACATACATAATAGACGTCTTATGGTAGGAATGAAGTCGGCACTGGAAAGAGAGGACACTAACTGGAGTAACTTTCTTCTCTTTCTAATGAGGCTGTTGGTGGGGGATTCTCCTACGGCTGTAGTTAGTGATGGGCACCATCGACTAAAAACTATCGACTAAGTCGATAATAACCAACGACTACTTTCAGTCGACTAATTTTTTCAATCGTCGACTACTTTAGTCGCTTGAAGCGACTAACTTCAGGCGAATAATATTAGTCGCTTGGAGCGACTACTTTCAAGCGACTAATATTAGTCGTTTCAAGCGATTACTTTCAGGCGATTAATATTAGTCGTTTGAAGCGACTACTTTCAGGCGACTAATATTAGTCGCTTAAAGCGATTACTTTCAAGCGACTACTTTAGTCGATTAAATTTAGTCGCTTCAAGCGACACGCACGAACAACCGAGCTATTGATTGCTATTGACTGGATCTTGATTATTTTCTTCGCGATGCAAACGAATTGTAATTTTTCCATATATTTTTTTATGCATTACCAAGAACTGTGCAAATTATTGCTTATAACCTAATTGAGTTTCATAAAAAATTTAAAGCAGTTAATTTTTTAAGTGCCAATATTAAATAGCTTACAAAAAATCGAATATTAGTAATTGTTTAAAAAAACTTGTTTACCACTTATATTTTTGAAATTCTATCTATGAACTAATACATTTCCAAAAGGTAAATACACCAATAGTGCTGAAAAGTTGATGACATATCTATACATAACCTATAAAGCAAAATTTCAGTCGACTAAAAACTATCGACTAAATAGTCGACAGTATGTTGCGACTAAATAATCATTAGTCGATAGTTTAATTTAGTCGATGGTACCCATCACTAGCTGTAGTGGAGATAGTACCAGAGAGGAAATGAGAGTGCTAATGCCCGGGGTTTCGGTTTCGGTGTTCCCGGGCAAGTTCTGCCCCCCTGGTCCACATTAGCATATATCAGAACCATACAATTTCACGTCAGCAGAGCCCTCTACTATTCCGTGTCACAATCTATCGTATCAATTGAAATTGGTTTTATCACAGACGAGATATAAGAATAGACCTAACATCTTATGGGACTTGATGTCCCACGAAAATCACGCTGATTCGAACGCACTTTATATAAAAGTTTCCGACTTTAGGAACTACTTTGGACACCATGATGACACACAGCACACACACACTTGTGACTGCATATAGCGATACACACATATTTATTGCCCCGGTTTCGCTAGCAAGGAAGATCGTTCTGGTTTTCTCGCCTGGCCTGAACGGCAGTTTGACACATATGTATAGAATGTATACAAGTAGGCCCGGTATAAATGTATACATGCTATTATATTAATCTAACTATTACGAATACGAAAAAATGGTTTATATAAAAGTTGTTTTATTTAATGGAGCAAACTTAATAGAATGTTTGAATTTTTTTATTGTTATTTACAGAGATTTTAATAACAATATAATATTTTTAAACGGAACTATATATTTTTATTAATGTCGTGTTATGAACGATTTTAAAATGAATTCAAAGACACATTTGAAAGTTCTGTTGGAGTAATCATTTCTCAGATAACTGTATGAAAAAAAAAAAAAGATGCTATCCGAACTTGACATTTGCGAGCAACATTCGTACAGTTATCCGAAAAATTATTACTCAAACAAAACTTTCAAATATGTCGTTCAATTTGAATTGAAATGCTCAATAATATGATAATACTAAACATATGTAGTTCCTTTAAAAAAGTTACATTATTGTTAAAGTCTCTGTAAATAACAATTAAAAAAAATTAAAATATTCTATTAAGTTTATTCCATGAAATCAAACAACGTTCATATGAAACATATATTTGCATATTCAATAATTACAGAAATAATTACGCGTGTACACTTAAACCAAACATAATACTGTACAGGTGCTTTCATACATACTTTTGTCTCTCGGTGTGGCATTGACATAACAAAAAAATGTTAAATACAATTGTATTCAAAATTTCTTTCGTAAATAACGCATCGAAATTTTTTGTTGAATAAGGTTTTATGCGAATAAAAATATAAATACTTATTTCAAATAAATACATTTTTATTCGGTAGTATTAAATTTATTTATAATATATTTATAATATTATTAAAATTATATTATAAAATGAATAACTGTGTTATTAAATTTTCTTCAACATTACAGTGACAGTCGGAGAGCGCGCATTTATTCGGATTGGGATCACTAGCACATCTACTATTTAAATTATCAAATAAATTATTGACAGTTTCGAAAAAAACAGCTGTGTTTTGTACAGTGCTTGTTTCTATACAATGTGTTTGAGAAGCGGTAAGCATGGCAGATAACACGCGTTGGCTAAAAATTTTAAGTGTAAGCTTACATTTCACTTTATCAAAAGAATTTGGACGAATATGCTTTTCGGATAACTTGTAAGCTGCGCGCGTGCTTTTATCTTTCTCCATTTCCAAAGAGCTACAACATCGGACCATGAAACCCAAAAACCATTGATCATAAAATTATTTTTCATTAAATTATTTCTAATACTTTTAAAAAGATGTGTAAATAATCGAAAAGGAAATAAACTTTTTGGCCATTTCGTTCAAAATATGGCTTTTCAATAGTAACTAAGTCATTTGCGACACTCTGATTACTGGATCCCTGATCGGAAACAACTACTCTCACTTTCAAGCCAGTCTCATACAGTGAATCTAAAATTTTATTCAAAATAACAGACAAATCTGTTTTCTTTACACCAGATCCAGATACAAAGAAAGCCAATGGTTGTTTCCAATTAGTAAACATCCCGCATAGCATAAAAACAAGCACTTGTGAACCCACGGCTAAATTTCTACCCCAAATCCAAGATCTTCGAAACCTTTAATAACTTGCTTGCTTGGGTGGTAATCCAGACACTTTTTGATAAACATTTCATCAAAAGACAGAACACAATTTCGATTAATTTTGAACGCAGTAAATAAATTTGAGCAGATTCCAGGCCAAATGTCCATTTTACCGAACCACCGAATGATGGTGACAGGATCCGGTAGATGAAAACCCAAGACGTTGCATAATTTAATGTATAATACAAAGCTGGCGAAGTATAATGCATGGTCATGCACAATTGTTGCTCACGGCGATTTTAACAACGCGATCTAAGTGGCGGAAATAATAACATTAAAAAAAAAGTTAAAATAAAACCCGAAACTTTGTTTGCAATTACTTTCTTCAAGCATGTATCATCAATACAGCCGGAAGATTAAATCCTTTACTCTTCGCCCGTATCTGCAATCGAAGACAATTAGAAATATTCTTCTCTCGCAGTAATAGTGCTTCAGCTTCCTCAATCGTTTTTCCAGTGGATTGTGTTCGCTCTTTGTTGAACTGATATCAAATTCAAAACTTGTGTCACTTTCATTTTTATTTGAATCAGTAATGCTAACTTCATAAAGTTGCGGTGTCGCACTTCTCCCTCCAAATTTCCTAATTTTTTGTGGAAGTATTTCATTAATTTTGATTCACCTAGAAGAAAACAATAGCAATACCTTACACTTATAGAAATTATTATAATTATAATATACATATATTGGTAGGTAATTTTGAAAACTTACTATTATTAGTGTTGTTTGTATATGATGTACTCTGAATGTTTTCATTTTGACTCTGATTACTACTAGAAGTCATTTGTTTTAATTTTTCAATCGCTTCATGCCGCTGCTCTCCTGACAGAAAACGATCTGTAGCGGCCAACGGCACGTACAAAGAAAGAACATTTGGCGTGTAAATGGTTGGCGAGTTTTATGATACCAGCACCAGCAGAGCTATTTTTGAGAAAACCGTTTTCGTTCCGCTTTCAATTGCAGTTTTAGACGATGCACATTTTTGCCTTCAGAGACTTTCGTTAGGGGCCTCAATAGCTATGCGGGTGTCATAAACCTCGAGTTTCCGAAGGGTTGCGAAGCGGGGCCAGATGACCGGCGATCGGCCACGTCATGCGCCTTGGGGGTCCGGAGGAAATTCCGCTGCGTTGTCAAACTTCCGCCATGGGTCTCACTCCCGCCAAGTCACACCCCTGTTCCGAAGGAAGCGCGCTAAGGGCGCAAGGAATAGGTGGCGTGATTGGACGATTAGGAAGCGCCTGATTGGTTAATGCCGACGCGCTACATTAACCAATTAGGATAACTTCCGGGGTTTTGACGAGCTCCTCGAAAAGACGAAGCGTCGAGGAGGACACTTGTTTTACCGACGACAGCGAGAGCAGTTCGTGAACGAATCTTGTCTGTTCATAACAAAAATAAAGACTTAGCCGAATCATTGTGTAGATCATTTATACGCAACATAGTATCCTTCAGATCTTTGAAGCGTGGGTTCTACATCATCGACAAAATTAATGTATCATGTCTTATCAGAGGTTCAAATCGTACCTATAAATAAAGACATTCAATACAAGTTAATCTTTTGTTTCGAACTATGGGGTTACAATAAAGAAGAAAAATTACTTTTAATGCCTGGCAGAGATTGTTGGAAATGTCGGCGATTATTTCGTTTTGCAGGCTTTCCTGCATAATCACATTTATTAATCCAGTATATAATGGGATATACTGCGATAATGTTGGATAACTGTCTCCGCACATTATGTTTGTAGCTTCCTTGATTGGTTGCAGGATATTGACGATTGCTTCTATCAATTTCCATTCGTCGTCCTTTAAGTTTTCTGGCATATTTTCATCATAAAGTAACATGTTTAAAGGACTACGTAATAGAATTAATCTTTCCAGCATATCATGTGTTGAATTCCACCGTGTATCTATCTCTTGTATGAGCTGAAGAGGTATTACATTTTCATTTACGGATGATTGCATTCGTACGAATTTTTCCCGAGCTGCTGATGATCGTGAAAAAAATCCAACTATCGTTCTGCACTTTTTACGAAGTGCGTTGTATTGTGGAAGCTTTTGCAACGTAGTTTTAATCGCTAATTGACGACAATGTGCAAAACACGGAATTCGGGACCATTTCTTATTCATATCTATAGCTTTGACTATATTGCGTCCATTATCAGTCGTGAAAAAAAGTTGCTTATCTACGTTCAAACCCCAAGTGGTTAACGAATTTACTAATGTACTGTGAATGTATATACTTGTGTGCGCTTCTGGTAAGTGTTGCAAATTTAATACGTAACGGCGAATTTCAAAATTGTTCGTAGTGTAGTGTAATGTGACGGACAGATAGCTTTGCACAGCACGCGATGTCCAACCATCAGTGGTTACTGCTAATGTAGTATTACCTGTTAATAACATACAAATCATAGCATTAAGTGGAGAAATGTGAATATAATAAAAAATGTACCTCCCATTATAAAGGAATTTCATGAATCTGCCATAGGTGGTCATCAAGGTATTCGTAAACTTTTCAATAGGATCAGAGAAGACTTCTATTGGCCGCATATGGGAAGGGAAATAGGAGTATAAAAAATAAAATTCTTTCTGCAAAAACCAAACAACCCATGCGTATAACTGACACTCCATAAAGAGCTTTTGAGAAGGTGCAAATGGCTATTGTAGGGCCTTTACCAGTAACTGAAAAGGGTAATCGATGTTTATTAACGCTTCAAGACAATCTCACAAAGTACTCTGATGCAATTCCACTTGTGAAAATTGATTCCATATCTGTAGCATTGGCTCTTGCTGAACAATTTATTAGCAGATTCGGTTGTCCTAGGGTAATACATACAGATCAAGGGAGTAATTTCACACGTATAATCATGAAACATTTTTGTAAAATTTTTAAAATTCAAAGAATTACATCTACTGCTTTTCATTCACAGTCGTTAGGTTCTTTGGAAAGAGCTCATCGTGTATTCGTAGATTATTTAAAACATTACTGTAAAAAACAAGATTGGGATGATTGGGTTAGATTTTGAATTTTTTCATATAATACCACTGTATATGATGCTACTGACTACTGGATTCATTCCACATGAATTGATTTTTGGAACAAAAGCTGTTATTCCTAGTGAAGTTACTAAAAAACAGATACCACAAACTTTCGTAAAATATCTAGATGATTTATTTACCACAATTATTACGACTCAATCTGCTGCTGTAGGGAATTTAGAAAAAGCAAAAGAAAAAAGTAAATCATACTATGATAAAAATATTAAACCACGGAAATTTAAAGTAAATGATGATGTTTATCTCTTAAAGGAACCAAAACTTTCCAAATTCGATTGTGAATGACTTGGAACATATAAAATTATTAGAATATTTGATGATTTAAATGCGGAAATAGCTATAGGAGTAAATAAAACTAAAATGGTTCATGTTAACAAACTTAAGTTAGCTTGTATACGATTGGACTCTTCTTAATTAGTTTTAATTATTGTATGTGTAAATATTAAGATTATCTTATCTCATTTATTTGTGAATTAGATGACATTACATGAAATGGAAATGATTGTAAACCCGGTGAACCTTCTGTGGCAACTTTCGACTCGTTTTCTATGGAAAACCGGGCGGATCGAGTAGCTCGGCTACCATGGTGAGCGGGAAGGGGAAGCTCAGAAGTGTTTTACTGTGGGAAGTTCTATCCATATATAGTTGATTGTTCATAATGTCTTAGAAATTAATGTTATTTTAAATAAATGCGAATGCCCTATATAAGTATAATCTTTGTGTAATGAAAATAGAATTTTAGAAAAGTTGTTTTCGCAGAAAACATCTTTTTGTGTAAGGGGGAAGATGTTAGGATCCCTGACTATAAACGTCCATTTTTGTCTATTGTACCCCTAACGGCAAATGGCATAAGCTTGGGAAGCGCGTAATTTGAAATATTACGAATGCTGTATCACCGACTAGGTATAGAATAGACCTATCATCCAATGCTTTTTTCTGTCCCACGTTCATAGGGCTACGTAGCCCTGTTACCATTTTAGTGTCAATATCCGACGTTACCGATAAAGCATGAATTCTGGGTATTATCAGCACAAATGAAGTGTTATTCCATTCATATTGTGTGTATCTATATGATTTGACGGGAAAAAAAATATCCGATGCTTCAGTTTAAGGTTAAGGGATAAATATGACAGTCATAAAACATGAAACAGAAAAGTATATATGTTTTCACTTAAGTACACGACAATTTATTCTAAATACATCGTTAATGGACATGTTTATAAATGTTACTTTTTACATGTTCTTGTTTTATTCGTTTTTATATCTTGCCTTACATTTGTATATTTGTAACAGATAAATTCAGAATAGATGTAGTTTCATAAATAGTTTATCAAATCTATATGTCGGAGAATATATACACCGCTTTCATTAACACCTACATATTTATAATTTATATGGGAGTGTGAATAGTTTTACTGCCTATTGTAAGAATTTTAATACGCACGAACAATTACTTTCTGGCAATTGGTAAATTTTTACATATGAATTTACTTACACGTTATTTACTTCCAAAAATTTTATTTATTGCGAGTAATTAAATAATGAACGTATGTTAATATTCAGCTACGTGTCTCTCAAATTAAGTGAAATACAGAAGTTTTATTTTCTTGAAAATTAGTGTCAAAGAATGCAGCAACTGGTCAGATTAGTTTCGTAAATAAATCGAAACCCTGTATCGGCACATTGTTTTTTATGCTATCAAATATCACACGGAATCTTTTAGGAAGTAGTAAAATCTTTTACACAAATTCAATGAAATACTTTCAGGTACCCAGTTTAGGGCTATGAAATTAGAATGTTCAAGAAGAGGTAAAAAAGTTTCATATTTGCAATTATTTTGTGAAATGAATAATAAATAAGGGTCTTAGGGATTTATACTGGAGAGCTAAATCTTTAAAAGGAACATGTCGCTTAAACAAATTAGTTAAATATGATATTTATTTGGGGAATATGAACATCATAAATAAACGAGAGCGGTAGAGCGAGTTGCGGTATCGGTGCTCTCCGTCGGTGTCGACGCGTACCGAACAAGGCCGAAGAGGGTCGGAGCGGGCGAAAGGGAGAGAGCGAGAGCGATAGAGCGAGCCGCAGTATCGGTGCTCTCCGTCGGTGTCGACGCGTGCTGAGGAATTTCAGTCGTCTATGAAGGGAGGAGTGCGAGCGAGAGAATACGATAGAGTGTGCCACGGTATCGGTGCTCTCCGTCGGTCCAACCCACTGGTGACGTTGCGTCACATAGTTTATTGACCTAGCCTTGTACGACGTGTGCCATTTTTTTTTTTTTTTTTACGGGAGGGAATGCGTTTACGCACACCCCTGCCCTCCCCCAATGTGGGAGGAGTGGGCGGGGGTAGTGTGGGACTCACCCCCAATAGGGCGAAGCCCAGGGGGAATACCCACTAAACCCTCACGGTGGCCGGGCTCGGCGCTCTGCGGGGAGGCACCGGGATCTCTTGCGAACACAACCGGTACCTCCCCAGCGCCGGCTCCGCCAGTTGACGGCGGAGCGCCCTCTCTGTGGTGGGG
>NW_015374063.1:145717-147172 GCF_001272555.1 Dufourea novaeangliae | reverse complement strand
GGCGAGCCGACTCATGGCTCGCCTCCACTCCCCGACCGCCTCGGGCGGCGGGTCGATGCCTTCCCGGCGGTGCGCCTGCCAACGCCGATAGACCTCGGCGTCGACCACCGCCTGGAGTTCGAACGGCACGACCCGCGCCAGGACGACCGCCGCCTCGTGCGACAGGGTGCGGTATCCGCGGGCGATCCTGACGGTCATGCGGCGCTGAATGCTGCGCAGCACTTGCCGGCCGCGCCGGCAGGTCGCCAGGTTGGGCGCCCATACGGGAGACCCGTAGAGCGCCATCGCCCGCACCACACCCGTGTACAGGGCTGTGGCGCTCGCCGCGACAGAGGCAGTCCATGAAATAGGACCACCTCCGTCTTGGGCGGCGATATACGCAGCCCCAACCCCTGGATCCCCCTGGCCACCGTGGCCACCGCCACCTCGACCAGACGGCTGACCCTGGTTACGTCCCTCCACAGCCCGATGACGAGCGTGTCGTCGGCGTAGCACACGACACGCACACCGGGGGGGAGGGGCCCGCGCAACGCCGAATCATACCCCAGGTTCCATAGGAATGGTCCCAAAACGGACCCCTGGGGCATTCCTCGGCTCACCCTCCTGCGTACCAGCTTTCCCCCTTGAACGGGGTACTCGATCTCACGGTCCGCGAGATAGTCCCGGACAACGGCCCGCAGATACGGGGGAACTCCGTACACCCAGAGCGCCCCGCGTATCGCGCCCCAGCGGAGGGTGTTGAACGCATTGGCTATGTCCAAGCTGACAGCCAATGCCCCCCCCCCCCCCCGGGAGACCGCTAGGTCTGCGAGGGCACGGACGTGGTCGATCGCATCGAGCGTCGACCGGCCCTCGCGGAAACCGTACTGGCAGTCCGCCAGCCCGACACCACCCGCGGACAAACCCCCCGACAGGCGGACAGCGAGCACTCGCTCGAACAGTTTGCCCGCCTCGTCGAGAAGACATATCGGCCGGTACGCGGAGGGATCCTCCGCGGGCTTACTCTTTTTGGGGACCAGGGTCAGCCGTCCCCGCTTCCAAAGAAGCGGTACTCGCCCCGACATCAGGCAGCCGTCCAGCAGCCGCCTGAGTCGTGGCCCGAGGACGCGCAGGGCCAGGCGCTGAGCCCTCCCGGGAATGCCGTCCGGCCCCGGAGCCTTACGGCCTCCGAGGCGCGCGACGGCCACGGCGAGCTCCTCCTTGCTGACCCCCCATTCGGCGGACCACTCCACGGGGTCCGTCGGCTTGAGCGGTCGGCGACCCTCCTCCGGATCGTCTGGAAAGAGGGTGCCAACCACCCGCTCGAGCACGGGGGGTCCAGACTCTCGGTGACCGGGGGGGCAGCCGGCCGCAATCGTCCTAATACGACGCGGTACGGGCGCCCCCATGGGTCACCATCAAGAGTCCCGAGGAGCTCCTCCCAGGCTCCCGCCTTGGCCCTCCTGATGGCCGCCT
>NW_015374063.1:144587-144870 GCF_001272555.1 Dufourea novaeangliae | reverse complement strand
GCGGCGCCAGCTGGAGGTCAGCGGCGCCGCCCGACAGCGGGCCGTGGGGGCGGTCCTGCCTGTGTTCAATGCATGGATGGACCGCCGCCACGGCCGGTTGACGTACCGCCTGACGCAGGTGCTCTCCGGACATGGCTGTTTCGGGGAGTACCTGTTGAAGGTTGGGGCGGAGAAGACGCCCGGCTGCCACCAGTGCGGCGCGGAGCTTGACTCCGCGCAGCACGCGCTGGAGGTGTGTCCTGCCTTCTCCGGGGAGAGGCGGGCGCTCCGATTGGCGGTCGGG
>NW_015374063.1:142126-143223 GCF_001272555.1 Dufourea novaeangliae | reverse complement strand
GTAGCTGAATATTAACATACGTTCATTATTTAATTACTCGCAATAAATAAAATTTTTGGAAGTAAATAACGTGTAAGTAAATTCATATGTAAAAATTTACCAATTGCCAGAAAGTAATTGTTCGTGCGTATTAAAATTCTTACAATAGGCAGTAAAACTATTCACACTCCCATATAAATTATAAATATGTAGGTGTTAATGAAAGCGGTGTATATATTCTCCGACATATAGATTTGATAAACTATTTATGAAACTACATCTATTCTGAATTTATCTGTTACAAATATACAAATGTAAGGCAAGATATAAAAACGAATAAAACAAGAACATGTAAAAAGTAACATGTATAAACATGTCCATTAACGATGTATTTAGAATAAATTGTCGTGTACTTAAGTGAAAACATATATACTTTTCTGTTTCATGTTTTATGACTGTCATATTTATCCCTTAACCTTAAACTGAAGCATCGGATATTTTTTTTCCCGTCAAATCATATAGATACACACAATATGAATGGAATAACACTTCATTTGTGCAGATAATACCCAGAATTCATGCTTTATCGGTAACGTCGGATATTGACACTAAAACGGTAACAGTCCCGCCGCCCACTCCTGCACGGCATCCCCCCGCGCGTCGGTCCCAGGCTTCCCCACAGGGTGGACTTCGCGTTGAAGTCCCCCAGGACCAACGTCGGGCGCGCCGGACCACGGGACACCACGTCCCGTATATCGTCCAGCAGCGCCCCGAACGCAGCGAGGGGCATGCTCGTCGGAGCGTAGACACCGACCACCGCCAGGCGCCCACGACGCACCGCGACGAAACCGCACCCCCGCGCAATCACGCTCATGGGCACGGTTCCGCCGCTCACCGCAGCCATAGAGCCCAGCGCGTCCCCCGCCCAATCCGGGCGGTCGAAGACGCGATACGGCTCCGCGGCGACCGCCAACCCCACACCAAGCTCGGCCAGGCTATGTAGGAACAAGTCCTGAGCCCGGGCCGAGTGGTTGAGGTTGGCCTGGAGGATCCGAGTGGGGGGCATGAACACTAGGCCGTGTCCATGGCCTCCCCCCGGCCGGATCCTCCCTCCTCAC
>NW_015374063.1:139631-140504 GCF_001272555.1 Dufourea novaeangliae | reverse complement strand
CCGCGCGGACGGCGCCTCCACAGCGACGAGCCGAGCGCGGAGGTCACGAACCTCCCGCTCCAACTCAATCTCCCGCTCGGAGAGCGCCGTCCGCTTTGCCTGCTCTGCAACCGCATAACGGATCTGCAGGGCGGCCTCCCGGAGCGCCCGGACGTTCGTCCCTTTCAGGTTGGCGCTACAACGCGCCACCTTTTCTATCACCTGGATGCGGTCGTTAATGACCGCACCCAGATCCGGCGTAGGGGCACGCCGCATTTCTTCTGCCACCGCGTCCGCCGGTGGCAGCCATTTGCATGACCTGCTGACCGGGGGCGGCGGCACCACCCGGTCCTCGATGTCTTCCTCGCGGAGGCCCTGCTCTTTATGCGTAAGCTCGAGCAGTTTACGCTTTGCCTCCGCGAGTCCACACTTCTCCACGGCCACAGGGGGCCGCCTCCTCTTCCGGCCGCCCGAAGCGCCGGAGCCGACCCCCCCCCCCAAGCGCACCGACGAGGCGGACATCGTAGACTCGTCGGAGTCTACGTCCTCGTCGTCGCTGATTTCGACGACCCGGTCGACACTCCTGGAGCTGGAGCTCCTGACCAGGGCGTCAGGGAGGCGCCGGAGGCGCACCATCGGTGCACCTCCCGTCATCGGGCGGGCCGGCCCCGACGGGCCAGGCACCGCTTCTAAAGGGGTATTGCTACCCCCTCCTTCGCCAGTAGCTCTTAAGGGGGGTGACTCCTTTGGGGCCAACTCCGAATCGATCGAAGCGCCGATGTAAACAACCGGACGCCAGCGAAAACACAAAATCGATATTTCGGACGGCTTGATAATGCGACATCTAGCGGCAATACCCACAAATAAATTTTGTTCCCCGTTACCATCAAGCTG
>NW_015374063.1:91675-136421 GCF_001272555.1 Dufourea novaeangliae | reverse complement strand
TGTATTTTAACCACAGTTAAATAAAATATTTGGAATTATTCGTTAATACTGTTTTGAATAATGTTCAATCTGTATACATAAAAGAAGAAGGGGATGCAGCAAAACAATTTTTATTCATATGTTATGTCGCGATACAAATTCTATCTTCTTAAAGAAACTCTGATTTATGCTATGTTTGAACTTATTTTCATCAGGAGAATCTTCTACATATATTTATAACATTTTAAAGAAAGTACACAGTAAAAGATCATACACGTCGCCGAATACGTTATTGTTCCATTATGTCAAAAGAGTCTTTTGAAAAGAGGTACTTTAGGAATTTCAGAGGTTTTGAAACGGATCATTATTCGCAGTATACTGCTTTTTCGAGCGCCTAAAGCACTTCTTTCAAAACCTCTGAAATTCCTAATTATCTCTTTTGACATAATGAAACAATAACGTATTCGGCAACGCGTATGATTGCCCTTGCCGTTGAAACAGCTTTTAGAAATTGATTACTATCGAAATTTCCAAACTATTGCAGTTAAATCTAATAGATTTTTGTACGAATGTTCAGAGTAGTAATGAGTAGGGTTGTAAGGATAACATCTAATTGTAAAAATAATTTATGTGTATACAACATAATATGTATGTATATAATAAAAAATGTAGATATTGAAGTGGAAAACATTTATTTTCTTCTTTTTAAATGCTTCCCGAATTAATATTTTTTAACTTTTTTATTTTACTTAGAGGTTACAAAGTGAAATTATAAAATAATTAAAAATAAAAAGTAAAACCGCCGCATTGGGATTCGAACAGGGTCTCTTGACTGTTGCTCACGCGCTTAGGTTGCGGGGCATCACGTCGAGAACGTGAATTTTCGCCGCAGTGATATTCGAACAGGATTTCCAAGGCAGCAGGATAGTAGAATCGTGGTACAGTTTACCCCCACTCTTTTCTAAATATAGCTCACCGTCTGTGGAACGGCCGGCGCACACGGACAGGGCTTGGATATGCTTGGTGTGCCAGCACGGTGGACGTAAAGTGGGGGTAGCCGGGACGTCATAGTGGGAGACGATGGTACGTCGGAGTGGGAGAGTGGTGGGGGTAAACAGTACCACGATTCTGGCATCACTGTCCACCACGTGTTGCGAGGTTACATTTACCGACTCCCTCTGTTTTATCGATGCTCGTGGTAACTCAGGCCAAAGTGACTGACAAATACCATAAACGCCTCTATCGGAGAATCCTTGAACTATACCACTGTTTATTTCTGTGTCTGGACGCGTCGAATCGTAAATTCCAACTTCTGCGTTCCAGAAGTGATACAGTGACAAAAATTGGATTTCTACGATAGTGTGATAGTGGTGTGTATGGTGGTCTGGTCTGCGTTTGACGAAAAAACCATTAAATCGTGAGATATTTGACAAAATGTGACTTGTGCAGCCAACTTGTGTGTTTTCATCGGCGTCTGTCACAATCGCACACTTTCTAAAATTCTAAGTCTTTCAATTAAAATGTGTTTATTGGTGTTTATACGGACCAGACCACCCTGTAGGGAAGTCTACCCGTGAGTTCTATACCCGTGAAAAGTTCATTTGTGCAATTGTTCAGACAGAAGTTGGAATTTACGAAATCGATTATCTCTCTTGCACATCGCATATACATACACGGTTCCCGTTGATTGGTGAGTGCACGGCAGCGCACGGGCCACGGAGTCTCCCCCCTTAAACCAAATGAACAGAGCGTCTTGAAGTGTATATTTATATGTACACTGATAGAAAATGTTACAGTAATGCCAACGCCGTTGAAATTCATATACCGCATAAAAAAAAATCACACAAAAAAAATCGCACAAAACAAATCGCGTAAAAATAAAATCGCATAAAAAAGGACCGCACAAAAACAGGTTTTACTGTATATGTGGAGGTACTTACAGTGAGAGCAAAACTAAGTATATACCTTACAAAGGCAAGGTTCTACATAATACTTCTGTAGTATCCTACTGTTGTATGATTGCGGTAGTAATACAGTTGGATGTGATTTTCTTTAACACTTTCGGGACGAATAGACAGCCAAAAAAATCAAATAAAAGTAATTCAAAGCTATAACCAGAAGATTTTGTAAATATCGTTAAACATAGTGGAATGCACTAATTATAGTTTGCGGCAGTATAGCAACCTCTGGTGTAGGACAGTTTGTTTTTATTCATAATAACTATGGACAAATTCGGATATTTAAATATTTTAAAATCAGATTCAGCTGCAAGTGTGTGGGTCTTTTAGAGTGATTGTGATCTTAATATAGAAGCAAATGTGGTTAAAAATTGTTTGCTGCAAAATACTTTCAATCATTCAAGTCCTCCTCCAGTCATTAGATCTGAATGTAATATTAGATTCTAAATTGAGAGTAATGAATGTGAATGAATCCCATACTTTCAAAGTATATACTCACTTTTAACTCTCACTCTATATTATATACAGTGATTTGTTGTAATCTATTTTTTTATTTCTGTATTTATTATAATTTAATATTTATTTGTTGTAATTATTGAAATGAAATAAAATCTGAAAGTGTAACAACTGAAAAGCAATTGAAATACAGAATAAAAGATTTCGTTAATTAAATAAATGTATACTTTTTCATTTCTATTCCCTTAAAAACATGACTGAGATACAATTGCCATGTGACTATGTACACTTCTACAAGTGTGCGTACAGTCATATAGAAATTGTATCTCAGTCGTTTCTGAAGTTCAATTTAACTGAAGAGAACAAAACATGTGCTTTAAATTCCCCGCCTGTAGAAATTTACTTTTACCCCAAACCGCGAAAGGGTACTGTTCGCGACAAAAAACAAAAATAGACGTGACTGCATATAATGATACACACATCTTATTGCCCCGGTTTCGCCAGCAAGGAAGAAGGTTCTCCTTTTCTCGCACGGCCTGAACGACACTTTGACATGTGCTACAATGTATACAAGTAGGCCCGGTATAAATGTATACATGTTATTATATTACAGTAGACATTCGTTTATTGCAGCCTTCGGGGATGTAGAGGGCCAGAATTCCAGGAATACTACAATAAAGAACTCTAATCATCTGCACGCTCTCCGGGCTCTCCCTTCTATTCGGCCGTTCAGTTGTGCGACCATGTGCGACGCACCTATATTAGGGTGGGCTGGATCAGCTGGATGTACGCATTTTACGATCATCTTCATTATCTTCGTTATTTTCGGAGATATCAAAAAAGTTTATTCACAGAAGTTGTTTAGTATGGAAAGGGCTATTAATTTGCAGTAACAATTTTTTCATTGGTCGAGGATTTTCTGAGTTTTCAAGATTAATTATG
Source organism: Dufourea novaeangliae (assembly GCF_001272555.1). Taxonomy (NCBI): domain Eukaryota; kingdom Metazoa; phylum Arthropoda; class Insecta; order Hymenoptera; family Halictidae; genus Dufourea; species Dufourea novaeangliae. The sequence continues at coordinate 133,086 of NW_015374063.1, read as the reverse complement.
TTTCCTTTTTAATGATACTGAAATATTGTGGAATAAAAATATTTTTTTACGTAAGTGGATTCTTCTAAACATTCTGCGTAATAAAATATTAAGGTAATGTGTGAAAAAAATTGATAATTCGTGAGAAATTTTATATACAAAATGTAAAATATGTCACAATCTGTTAATTTTTTCTCGACCTATAACAAAATTATTTCTTCTATGTTATAGTTCCTCTGATACCAGAGAAGTTTTGTGAATAAAATTTGTTTATACATGTAGAAATAAGGAAGATAATTAATGTGATTAAAGTTACTGGACCATTGTTTATAATGCATGTATAATTGAACAGTAGTTTCATTTATTCTTCTTTATTGAATAGAATGTAATTAATAATATAAATATTTGAATTTGTTTAATTGTGACATACAAAATGATTAACAACAACATTTGCTTATTAATTATCTTATTTATGTATAAATGTGTTGAAAAACACAAGTTAGTGATTGCAACAAAATACAGTAAGGACCAAAACTGAATCAATGTGACTATTTTTCCAGGAAACTAAGTTATTCATTTAGGTTTAAATGCTACTAATACGGAGTAACAGAAAAATTCAACCTGTATATGTATGTTGGTACACCCATTTCAGTTTAATAGACAATTAATGTTTTAACTTCATTATATTGAGTTTATTAGGTATAATATTTTACTTCGGACTCGTAATCAGTCATCATGACATACTCAATGTTAAATTTTCATAATATTTTTAAGATATTCAATCCTATGGTTCTATGATTTTATTAACAAGAACCTTCTGTTAATATTTTCAAGTAGAGATCACTGGATAAAGAATTAAACATTTACCAATACTTTTATACATACATATAATTAGAAGTGTCTTGGAAGTAAAACATTCTAAGTAATAAATTGAAGAGAATATACTGAAAAAATTGTTTCTCCAGCGGAAATAGTTGTACAATTATATACAGGTTGAGATTTTTAATTATTTCATATATGTAATATTTATAGGAATAATCATTTATATAAAACATTACTATTGGTTCAGCTTTACTTTGTACTATTGTAATAAATTTTGCACTATCACACCCTAGGAAAACATTTTTTTTAATACGTATTAATCTCATTTATGAATTTTTAACTTTTTGCAGCTTTTCAATTTCTATGATCAAGCACCTTAAAGACATTTAACATTCTTATGCCCAACACTGACTTTGTTATAAGTTATAAGTTTATCTGCTTACATAACTACTTATATTCAATATGAATTAAGCATAATACGAAATTTAGTTGATTATAACTGAAAACATCTAAAAACATTGAAACATTTTATTAAAACAATATTATATACACTTCGCTTTCTGTAATGAAATATACGAGTGAAACGCGACACTGTATGTATGTATTTTGTCCTGGGCGTGCTGGACCGTCCACGGCGTCCAGCCTGGACGACAGGGACGTGTGAGCGAAGGGCATTCCCATGCTACAATAAAAGGGTCGACAATAAACAAATGTCTACTGTATTGAGTGAAACACCCCTGGTTCTCCTATCCGTTCCTCTCCTTTATTTTCCCCGGTCTGCTCCACACACTCTGATGCTTTAAGGCGGGACAGGACGGGAGTTAGAGCAAGAACCCGAAAATTGCGTCAACCGGGATACATGGTCCCCGGGACGTAACAATGACAAACATTTTTGGAACCAAAGGATTAATTAAAAGTTGTGGTTATGAGATCAATAATGAGAACCAATGGATTAGCTAGCAGCTAGCAGATTGATAATTATAAATAATATTTAATTACAATTAATTATAATTAATATTTACTTACTGTGACATCAAGCATTGCACTAAATTTGACATTGCGAGTTTGGCTGACAGGGAAAGAAAATTCATTTTTTACAGATTGAATTTGTCCATAAAATAGTTTAGTTAGAAGATAATTCATATTAGTAGAATATACCTTACAACATACTTTACTCTGTTATTTTTTATCCTTTGAGGTGAACATAATGATGTAATTATATTATAAATATATAGAGGTATTAACTTGAATTTTGTATTGTATCTTACATTTCTATAAACTGTAACAGCAAGCATTTTCAAAATGATATACATACTAATTTAATAAAAATTTATTGTATCACGAAATAATTATGTTAAAATTAAAACTCAAAAAACTAATATATTTATAGTAACTATTTCTGTATCATAAATAATGATACAATTATTGTGATCCAAAGAATATTTACAAGGGATACCAAAGTAATTTAAGAAACTGGGTATAATACAAAATAAGCAATTGCATTTTTTATAACACTTTTTTCATTATCTTTTAAGACTATAGTAATCATTAATAACAAGAAAAAAACCTTTTTCATCAATGTGTCTACAGTAATTATTAAAAGGTACAATTAGCAAATTACTATATTGTGTATTCACTTTGTGTAATAATAGGTAATAATATACTTATAATATTTTTTTTATAATCATAGCGCGATTTTCTTTTCACGTGCTCAATCGTTTTCTACAAATATAGTATCGTATCTAATTCTTTATATTTATATATTTATATATCCAGTTGGATTATTATCAATCATTTACTTTTACTCCTATTTATATCAAGTAATCGAATACTAAAAATACAAATGTTTTGCATACAGCAAGTTTTAAACTCATCAGACTTCATTTGGAGCTGGTGATCTTAAAACGTATATCCATGTACATGATAAAATATTTATGGCATTGCAAACAAAATTAAGGAGCTTGTAACGAATTCATTGTATATATGCGTAAAGGAGCATAAAATGTAGTGAACGTTCTATTTGATATAGTATTATAGTCTGCACAAAAATGATGGTATGTTAAATGTGTCTGTAAACACCAATTATTTATTGAGCATCACAAATACACCATGCTTTAAAAAAATTATGTTGAATATCAACAATTGTCACATATTTCAATTGATGCACAATCTTTGGTGTATTAGTATTATTTTTAATATAATATGTATATATTATATGCAAGTATATGGCAGACAAACTTTAGAAGCTCCTTAATAATGTGAACATGCAAAAAATTTACTTATCTTTAAAATATTTATATTTACACACAATGCTTAGTTTGTTTATAATCTATACAATCATATAAATGTAATATTCAATGATAAAATTGTAACATAATAATTTCTAGCTTACCTATCTGGTATCGAAGAGAATATTTTACATCGAAATTACAATTTTTTTCTTTCCCACTTATTCTTAAATTCTGTTATTAAGTTACTATACTTTATATTATACATCATTCTATTACAATACAGGGCTGAATCAAATTAAACGTGATTTGTATGTTCATTTCTTTATATGTTTTATATACAGCATATATTCCCACCGTGTAAAATAAGCATGCTATTATTTACAATATATAATTCAAGGTTTATTTAACTAAATTCTGTCAAACAAGTAATAATCTACCTAAATAATTTAACTTAATATTAAAAATAGAGAAAAATTAACGATAATCCCAGTAGTTACGATTTCATTTTATGGATAATTTGTTAATATTTCTTCTATTTAAAATATTATTAAATTCAGTACTTGTCATTCATATGACAGAAATATTCATTTCAAATATTTATTGCCTGGTAGCCATCAAAGCTAATGAGGAAAAGAAAGAAAATATTTTCGCAGATATTTTGTGAAATGTTATTTTAGATTAAGAAACTAAAACAGTTTCCTGGAGAAATAAATCTTGTCTTTTGAAAGATTCAAATAATTCTAAAGCAAGTTGGGATTTATTTATTTATCAAGCATTAATGTAAGTTTAACAACACTTACACATTGATCATAATACAATTTTATAAAGATTTTACAATATACAAATGATAAAATAAAATAACCATAACATGTCATTTCTTTACTTTTAAAATAATCTAAGTTGCTGGTATATATTTTACTTAATGGAAATAATGGAACGTACATAGGATTACAGAAAGATTAATATACATTAGATGTAGGATTTTCTAAATGCAAATTCTGAAAATAAAGAAGTGCTATGATGGCTATCACAGGCTCACTTAGAACTGCCACCTCTAAACTGTATAATTTACATTTATACAATATAAAACTAGATTATCTGTTCACAAAAACAATAGTTCATATACATCACATACATACATATATAATATTATATATATGTATGTATACACATCCTCGTATATTTTAAGTGTTGCCAAAAGGGTGCTACTAGTGTTCTCAGTGCACAATCACGAAGAATAATTAATAGTATGACGATGTTGCACAATTTGAATTATCGCTAATTTAATAAAAATTTAAACAGTTCTTATATGTACAACAGTTCTTACATGTAAAGGGGTGCTTTATGTATCTTTACAAGAAATTATTTACAAAATATATTCATTCATATATTACCTATCAAATTAACATTGTATAATATTAATCGTTTTTTCTATAATAATTAATCTTATTATTTTCATATATTTATGCACGATTTATCCCAACGTTCTGTTTATGTTTCATAAATAAAATAAATCCTTTTTAATAACCCTATACCCTTTGCCCTCTGCAGTATTATAACTCAAGACGAACTTCTTACTGAAAGACTATGTTTATTAAAGTAACAAAGATGAAGATCTCGTTGCAGCAGAAATGACGTAATTTTGGTCAAATTCAATAAAATCATGAAGTGTACAGTGACATACACAAACTTTTTAGGATAAATGCGTTTTTCATTGTATAAATGTATAGAAAAGTACGATTGTCCTAAAAATACTTTTGAAAAGTCTTTTTCATAGATATAGATGGATTCAAAGAAGTATTTCAATTTAGAAACTTAAAGAGAATGTTTACATTTGTTATTTAGGATAATGACAAATAATGTATAATAATGATAAAGTTTTTCTATTTGCACATAATCATTTCCATGCAGAAATATTTATGTTCTAAATAGACTAAAATGAATGTCAAGTATAAACTAAATATTTTCAAACAAAGTCTGTCAGTGAAGTCGTCGGAGCAGCGACTTAAGCCCCACCAGTCAATGGAATTTGTCCTTAGAAATGTACATTTACGGCAGTACAGTCAGATTTTATGTTTAATGCGTTATTAATTTTGACTTCCATTTACCACACATTAACCTGTATCAGTAACTATTAATAACTGTGTTCAACGAATTATAGCTGTTTTAAAATGTGAAATTGATTTTTTGTTAGCTTAAGTCTTTTGATTTTGATCAAATAATCAATGTGTCAATGTTTACAGCAATTAGAAGCTAACGGAGTAATCTACAAAGTCAATCTAAAAATTTTTAATGTAGCGTCAATGTAAGGTAACACTTTATAAAATTTATCATTATATGACGCCTATTTAAACCTTTTAGGCGATAACTAAATACAGGGTCACAGAAGCTTGGCAAAAGAAAGTTGCACATCGACACGGCAGTTTTGGATCAGTTCAGTTACTTAGATTAAAAGATGATGCGTTGAGCAGATTATTCTGAGTAACTAAACTTTTGCTGTTTAGGAGTACAGTGTAATTGAGAACGCTAGACGGTGAAAGAAATAGTGAAGTTATTTTTATTTCCTGCGTTTTTGACGAGCGGTTTAAACATTTAAAAACATAACAATAATGATACCCTAAGAGAATAAAAATGTATATCCAATGTTCGCGATACTAGGAAATATAAATGTTCACACATTTAGTTTTATGAAACTTAACGTATGCTCTACTGCAACAAAAGAAGTTTGAACACCATCCAGCATTCTAAACACGATACTCCTGCTACATGTACAGCAGCATTGTGCGCTATTGACGCATACTGTTTCACCAGGTGGGGTCCAGCCACACGGCGATCACATAACCATTTAAAGCAGATATACAATCAGTCGGACAGGCCTTGACGAGCGACGTTGGCTAATCACTGTCAAGGTCACTTCCCGAAGGTCATTTGTTTTCTCGGGATATTCGCCTCCGTTTTGCCTGCTCTGCTGCCTCAGCTGTTACTAAAACAATGTTCCCGCTGTACGAGGTGTTTTCAATTAAAATGGTATGTGAAGTACACAATATATAGCTTATACTGTCATAAGTATTTATACAAGGTTCAGCTAACATTGAATCTACATATTCATTTTCAAGTATAAATTCTAGTATACTAATATAAGAAACTTTAAATGAATTCATTTGTTCCATCAATTTCAATAGTAGTTGGTATTCAGTGCAAGTATTAAATACTTTACGTACCAGCACCACTTCGTGTTTTTCTTCTCGTAATATCTTCTGTAGATCTAGTTGCACCCCTTGTATTACTTGCTGGTGTCGCTAGTGGCGATGCTGTATTCTGTCGAACAGATCTTCTTGTCGTTACTTCTCCTAAGGATTCATTACTGGATGCGGAAGTACCTCGCAGCCTTTCCTTTCCAGCAGTAACTACCGCAGTTGTACTGGGTTGCTTGGTGGTTAATAAACGGCTCTCTCTTTGCACTCTATTACTGGCATTGAAATTTGATATATTACTGGAATTAATTTGACTGCCAGAAACAGTTGTGCTTGTATTTGTTCTAGAATAACAAAAATTTATTTACGTAGCGGGGCTCTCAAATCTCTGACATATTCAGATATGCACTGCTGCTAAAAGAATGCACCGATGTTGCTTACTTTTGATCTTTAGACTTTGGAGATGCAGCGGATGTTTCGTCTGATAATCGCATTCTTGCTTTTCCTACAGATTCAATCAACGGTTCATCATCAGACGAATCTACTTCTACCACAATGGGACCTATAAAAAATACAAAAATATTTGTAACAGAATGTTCAGGTCCAATTTCCAAAGAATATTAACAGGTAATGTAAAAGCGATTTCATAGCAATTAAGGATAGACATGACTGAGATTGAGAGATAGTTGTTTAATAATTGTTAACAGCACAAGTGAATTTGATAGAATATAATGTGTATGTAAATATATGTATACCTATGTGTATATCCATAGATACATATATACGTACATACACATATATGTAATAATCTCAGTTTCTTTAACATGGACAAATGACAATTATTTTCAATGTGATTAAACATTTTCACAAAGCAATTGAAATTTGCACATTAATTACTCTGTTTTTGGCAGTCCTCGTCATTGTAAGAGCAAACATAAATGATACAAACACATATCTAATACATATTTATGAAAACCTTATCACATATTTTATCACTTGAAATATTTGCTACATTTTTATTGTACAATTACAAAATAATAATTCCTACAGATGTTACCCGGTTTTGCATTGTACACATTCTTTTGGTTGAATGTATTGTAGGATCAGCTTGAGTTTCATAAATGTAAAACTGTTCTATAGGAAAAATATCTTTCTACGTACTGTAAAACATTCAAAGATATATTTGGAACTGATTATTTTGTACAGTAAAGTCCACGAGAGAACTACCTTTTCCAGCCGTGAGAGAGCTACCGATTTTCTCTTCCACTCCTTTGTAGTATGCCGCACTAGCTGGACCGGCTAATCTTTCATCGCTAGTCAGCTGCAGACAACAAAGTTGTCAAACCAGTGTATGAAAAGTAAAATTTCTATAATCTTTATTTTACGTAATTGATATTTATGTCTAACAGATTCACAAGATCTTCCTGATAAAAATTAGTACAAACATGCTCTCAATCGAACAATTTTTATACCTGGACTTACAAACGTGTACATGCGCTGATATATAACTAAAAACAAACCAATTTATGCCATTTTTAGACCCACACTCATCAGGAAAATCCGATCGGTTCATTAAATATATTTTCCTGAAGAAAAAAACGAAAATTATAAAAATTTTAGTTTTCATATACCGATCACACTACTTTGTTGCGGCCGCTGAACTAAAACGGATCACCTGAATTTGGCGCGCTCTCATTCACTCCGGCCAAGCTCAGGACTCGGCGTTATCTTAATTGTCATCGCGTCTGTTACCACGAGAGAACTACTTTGCGAACTTTGAAAGTAGCTCTCTCGTGGAATTTACTGTATTTAATAAGCAGATTCTACTATACAATACTTTTTAAATAGGTTTAAATTTGTGTCATGCAAATCACTGAACAGCAGATTTGATGTCAACTATTAATAAGAAAAATAACATATATAAATATATATATTCACAGTATATGTTTCTTGACTCTTGTTTAAATTGAATATTTTTTCATCACATTTCAAAGTTTTATTTTTCTGTATTCTAACTATTTCTGGCGATAAAGTTATGTAACTGTGTATATTTCATAAACACGTGAAACTGTATTACCAAATTACTGTATAAAAATACTGAATAAACACCTTTCTTAGTCTTGGCCAGTATGTTGAATCCTTTTTTCGATTGTTCTTCTTTCACAGGTACTTGTTTCTTTAAAGAACCAGCTTCATCTACACCCATGCAAGCTTTAATTAGTTCTGCAGCATTCTCTGAACATTTCCGTTTCCCTGGTCTTGGTTGTGGATCATCAGCAGTACTAGATGCTACAGAACTTTCGCTTTCTTGACGTTTTCTTTTCCCCACTTTTATTGTCGTATTAGGAGATAATTTGGATACTCCTAACTTAGGGCTTGCTTTAGCATATGGTGATATGCTGCGTCTTTCTTCTAATTTATTAGGACCATGAGGACTACTTTTTGGAGTTTTTACGATGTCAGGACTGTTCAATTTTTGCGATCTAGTTCTTACAGACCTTTTTTCATTAGTCTCATTTGGAATTTCTATAAGAAGTTGTTCCAATAATGACTTTGGCGGTCGTTTAACATAATCATCTGAACTGTTAGAGTGTAACCTTTCTACAAATTGTGCATCATCGTTCTCCTCTATGCATATGACATCTTGGCGTCCCTCTAATTCTTGTTTTCTTCTACGCTTCCTTTTCACGTGTTCCACATCACTGGAATCGACTTCTGGGTTTTGCGCTGCGGGGCTTGGAGTCTCGTCTCGTTGTAAAACTACTGAATTAGAGTATGTATATAATGGCGGAGTAATTCTAATCGGCTGAGGATCTTCACCGAGAGGTGATTGAATACCTATACTTATATCACTTGCATCGTTCACAATCTTTTTAACCAAATCATCTGTCACTTTTTGAAGATTCATAGAAGGCTCTCTAACTGATATTTGTTGATGACTTTGTACACTAGATTTTTGGTTTTGATCGGAACATTGTTCTAACTTAACCAATGTAGCGCTTAAAGAAATGCTAGGGCTTTTCGAAGCTTCCGATTGATCGTTTTGCCTTGTATCATCAACTTTTGTATTTATTTTAGACTCTACTTTGATTTCAGAACTGAAACTCTGACTATTGGAACATAAACTGTCTGCCACCGTGCTAGCCTCATTTGTAATTGTATTATCAAGTATTTCCGTCTTTACGTTACTATAAGCAATATGATTTTGTATTACAGGCACACCATTATTATTTTGTCCATGAGGTTCATCACTTAATCTAATTGCACTGTTACCGTCTATGACTGTTTTTACAATGTCTTCGGATGCATTCTCTGGGCCCCGCGACACTTCACGTTTAATATTTGCCTTACCCTGATCATGCTGGTTAACAGAATCATCTAATTTAATGCTACAACTGTCTTTCTCAGAAAAGTCATTAGTCTGTTGCTGCGCACATTGCAATAAGTTATCACTATCCACATTACTGGCTACAGAAGTTGTCACGATAGTCACCGATCCTGTAACCATTGGATTGGATATACTTTTTTCATTGTCAGTCACTTCTAAACTAGCAACCAAGTCACTATGTCCACCAGTTCTTGATGTCGAAGAAGCTGATTTTTCACTAGGTACATCTTTCGTGTCTTGCTCACTGGAATTTGATATATTGCGGTTTATATGATTTTCAAGATAATTCGCTACAGACACAGGACTTAATCTTTGCGGGCCGCTGGACTTCATAAGTTCCGAATGAGAATTTGAACACATATCACTACTACTAGTTGAGGAAGGCACGTTCTTATTGGTGGTTGGAAGGGAAGATTCCCCTTGAACAGCAGTCTTTGCGCTGCTTTGTGTTACTGATTCGGTCGCTGGCCTATGCAAAGGAGATTCTCCTTGATTTGGTGACTTCTCTGAAAGAGCGTCCATTGATTCAATCCCTGAATCTTCACCTCCTCCTCCGCTGCTGACTCTTTCTGTGCTTGCGTCTACCCCGATTGCAATTGGAACCGTAGTTTCAAGTAATTTCTGCTTTACTTTTACTTCCGTTACATTGATTTCTCCAATTGGTAGAGTTGCCTTGTTGGAAGGTAGTTCAATGCTTTGGGATCTGGGAACTTGGTCCACTGAGTTTCCTGTTACAGAAGCTTGCGTAGTTTTTAACAAACTGATTCTTTGTGTATTATCAATCTTATTTTCTACTGTGGATCTATCAACTTGTTTCATATGATTCTGAATCACTCTTTTATGACTAAAATGTTCTATTTTATTATGCCTGTTGATAGCGGCATTTGTATCACTCTTTGAAACCATGTGGTTTTTTAACTTTTGACTAATAGTCTGACTTTTTGTGGTGATAGTAGAATTTGTCTTACAATTATCTGCATCTGTTTTATTTTTTCCAGAAATTAACCTATTTACTGATGATTGTGCACTCTTTACAGCAGTGTCCACATGTGCGGATACTTTGCTTTCCAGATTGGCGGATGAATTTGAATCACTCTGTGCAGGCATATTCGAAGATACTACTCCAGGATTATCATTTTCAAATGCTGGAGTGCAGGTAGGTTTTGTGTTTGTGTTTGGAACTGCATTAGACGTAGAACACTCAGGCATAATCTTCTGGCTATTAAAATGTGTAGTTTCTGCATCTTGAGATTCTGTAACACATCAGAGAAACAGAATTAACATTAAATCTTAACATCTAAATGCACTTCGAACATTACAAATAATTAATAAGTATAAAATAACTTCACAGGGTTATGAAAATATGATATTCAACCAAAATTTGTGTAACTGAATATTATATTATATATATTATAATATTCAATCATTATGAATATTAATTGAAATCTTTAAAAGATTTCAGTTTTAAAAATTTCATAAATATTAATTGAATATCAACCTAGAAAGATAAGCTGGATATTTACCTTCTAAATGCAGATCTTTTTCATCCATTAAACTTAATCTTCTTCTTTTTTCTTGACTAATTAAATCCTTTTTCACACCATTCACTTCCGTTAATCTGGAAGCAATGGCATTCAACGTATTATTCTTTTCAATTGCCGACCTATTAATGTCACTATCACTTGTTCTTCGAATTTCCCCCACTTTCTTGACCGCGTTGAAATCATTTCCAGCCAAAAGGGAATCAACCTTTCTCACAGATTGGCTTGAATCACCTTTGTAATTAAGTTTTCTCCACTTTGCTTGGTTATCCAGAATTCTGCCACCAGACAACAAGTTTTGTTCACGATGTAAGCCATCCCCTGACTCTGACTTCTTTTTAGAGTCTCTTCTTTTGGTTTTCCCTGTAAAAGCACACGGAAAATATAAAGAAGACATTAATTAATGACAATTTTCTGTAAATTATAGATAAAATATTTTAGTAATAACATTATAAGTATCTCACCTCCTCCTATTTTATGTTCTTGCATATGGTTTTGAATGTCCATTTCCACTTGATTTTTTGTTAAAGACTGTTGTGTATTCAATGGTTGATTCAAAACAGCGGACTTGTGTTTCGAGGGAGACGGTATTCTACTGTTTAACGGTATATCATCGACGTCGCTGCTTTTACTTGAACTTGGTTTCGTGATGCCACTTTGAACGCGTACATCTACTGGTAATTCTTGCTTTAAGGCATTAGGTTTTGATACAACTGTTTGAAGTATATTGTTGACTTTGCAAACAGTATTAGCGCTGTTAATCATCGTAAAATTGGACAAAGGTAATTTAGACGCGGATGAAGTACCTATAATCATACTTAAGGATGATTTTTTCTGCAATAGCTTGTTCCCATCTATACACTCCATTTTCTTTAGCTTCCCTCGCCTTTTTATACTAGTCGGATTAGATTCGCCATCTTTCAGTGGTTTCTTTTCTTTCTTTCTGATTTGTACTACCGAAGCATTACGCCCTCTTAAGGAAATGTGTAACGGAGGCACTCTTGGTTCATCACCAGTTCCTGAGTTAGGAATACCAGTGGTAAACATTTTGTTTACTGATTTATCAGCTTTCCTAATTGGTGGCGTATTCACGAAAGAGACGTCGACTTTATAAGCTTGTGTAACAGGTTCCGATTTCTCTAATTTTAGTCTCAGTTTGATTTTTTCTCCAGGCATCGGACTTTGAGTGGTTTCTCTGCTAGATTTTATTCTACTATGTTTTAAGCTTCCTTCGCTAGCAGTAGACTTCACTGTCGTCTCAGAATCCGATTGATCTGTGTTTGTTGTTGTGTCATTTCTTCTTGAAAAATTGCTGTCTGCATCGTCGTCCGAAAATATGGAGTTTGATCGGTCATTCGATGGTGATGGAAAAGAAAAGAAATCATCTTGATTATCTACTGCACTTTCTGGCTCTGAATCTGAACTCTCGCTAGGCATTGGTTCCAGATGTCCGGTTAAAGGGTTGATGAGAAATTGCCGTATTTTACCAGTCGACGTGTATTCTGGTTCAGGTGCTTCTTCTTCAGCCTTAGGAGATTCAGATGCTTCAACCTTCGTAGCAGGTGAAACGACATTATTATTAGAAACGTGATTGGGATGAGATCCACACTGAGAAAAGGCACCTGAAACTTGATTTGTAGTTGGCATACGCGCAGTATTGACCTGAGCACCTTGTAGAATTGTATTACTTTGTGCGTTCCACGTGGTCCCATTAGCGCTACTAGCTGCAGCCTGATAATTTCTGCTGAGAATATTCTGACTTTGCCCGTACCGAAAATCGGTCGTCGTATTAGTATTAACATTTATATTTTTAAGTTGGTTATGGTGTAACTGTTGTTGCACGTTTAACGCTTGATTTTGTTGTCCTAAATGGGACTGCGGTGGAACCGGTTGTCTTGTATAAGGAGGAGGAGTTTGTTGCCGTTGGTTGTTTAAGTAACTTAGCCGCTGTTGTGGAACATTCAAATTTACCGTTGAGTGCTGCACTATCTGCTGTTGTTGTAATAATGGCTGATTGGAAACAGATGTAGACTGTAACGATGTATTTACATTTTGCTGTTGTACCAACGTTGGTTGCTGTGTTGTCGTTTGTTGTGTAAGCAATTGCGAAGCATTTATATTCTGTTGCTGTTGCTGAGTTAAAACTTGATGCTGTTGCTGCTGCTGAAGTAGCAATTGTCGTTGCTGCAATGGTGTTCGAATTTGCTGCCCATTAACTGGATGCCTAATTGGAAGTTGACCTTGCAATTGCACCTGCGTAGGTCTGTATGCCAACTCTTGTCTAATGGGAAACTTTTGCTGTATTTGTACTTGACCATGCATCGATGATGTAGATTGTTGCATTTGTCCTGTACTAGAGGCTTGATGCACTACTTGTTGCGTCATAGTTTGCCCAATTCCACCAATGACATTAACTGCATGTTGTTGCGGAATAGTTGAGGGTTGGTTAACATTAACAGTTGCAAATGCAGATGTAGCAGTTTGAGATAAGTCAGAAATGACTGCTCCCCCTCCAATAAGGTCTTCTGTTCTAAGTGAATCCAAGTTTGGCGGCGATTCACCGGGGGAAGATAAGTCTTTCCTTCTCACTGTTGGTTTTTTAGTAGGTCTTATGCGATTAGCGAGTCCAGAACTATCGATAACAGCTGGTGGTAACATTTTCTGGCCAGGTATCACATTATTCGGATGTGTGCCAGCATCATTTTGAAGAAGATTTACAAGAAGTGGACTGGACAAAGCAACTTGAGTTCCATTACTATTTGAATTCCCTGTCAGATTATTATTGTTTGGTGACAGACTAGATGTTGTAGTAATTGTAGACTTGTACTGATTTGCTAACTGACCAAGTGATGCGACCGATTGTGTGGTAGTATGACCAGTCGTTAATGCTGTTACTGTTCCCAAGTTCTCTTGAGCAGGATACGGTGGAGGTGGTTGCACATGATGTTTGAATTGCATAGCATTTTTAATTGTTGTTGCCTGTGATTCACGACTGTGTATTGCTTGGGCAGCATGTGTCATACTGGCAAATGGGAATGGACCATTATAATTATTCCTAGGCGAAGCACTTGGGTTAGTCACTGGCTGGTTTCCAGAGGCACCAACATTGTTATTGCCTGATGTCGACTGTACGGATTTTGCAAGAAATGGTGGGATGGGATCACAATCTGTAGGCGCAACTACATTTGGAGAACGAAACTGTGGAGCTTTTTCAGATGATGTACCTAAAAAAATACAGTGTGCATTGAAGAAGTATCAGAAAATTATGTAATAAAATAATTCTGGTTTCATAAGATGTGTAATAACATACCAGTCGCTATTATTTGAGCCACATTACGTAAGGCTGAAGAAATGCTAGATGTATTGCTTGGACCAGGTGAAGCTGTTTGAGAATCACCTTCAACATTAGCTGTATTGCTAGTGGGTTCATTTTGAGATTTGGCACCACTGTCTTGCGAGGGTCCTGAATGTAACACAATTTCTTGTGCTTCTCCACTAAAGCGGTTGGCTATCCTCAGTGATATTACCTAATATATCAACACAAATATTACAGATTTATCAGGTACCTTCTATTCTATTTTAAATTAATAAAGCATATAAAATATGTGCTGAAGAATAAAAGGTACTTAAAATTTTATGCATATACTTAACTTATATAACTAAGTATGCTATTATTAATAAGTATTACCTGATCTCCTTCAACCTGCACTGAAAGAATGCCAAGCTGTGTAAGTGTTGGAGAACCCTGAGCTGCTAATTCTCTAAGACGTAGCGCAGCTTCTCTGGGTATTGAAAATGTGACTCTAACAGAATTCCATGGCTCTACCTTATTTACCTTTAAACCATCTCCCTTGTCTAAAAATATAAAACAATAATATTTATGTATATATATCTATATATATAGATATATATATATATATAACAATTACATGCTACGTTATGTCAGTATTTTGTATCAAAATTACCCTTGCAAAGCAAAGATTTAAGACGATTAACAATAATTTTAAACTTATGTGGAAATTCAGGATCTTCTAGGTCTCCCTCACACGTTACCACCGTCTCAATCAAATCACCATCACTATCAGCCGCCATGACTAAAGTACAAAACATACTGATATTATTTTTGTTATTAGATTAAGTATTGAAACAAAATCAGAAAATGTTAAACAAACAACTTTTAAGTCAATCTATTCTAAGTACTTAATAAAAAGTAGAACTTATTAAGATGCATTGTTTATATTATAATATATAAAAATTTTATTACTTACCAACTACAAATCACATAACTACCCAGAGAGCTTACAAACGCCTCAGGGTATTGCTATGGTATATGGTGATAAGATGTTTATCCGTCGGTGTTAAACCGACAACTCCAAACCACTCCAGCACTAATAAATATGTTTATTGTTTCTATAAAGTAAAACAATAAAATTATATTATATGATGAAATATAAAACTAAAGTAAATTTAACTATTATATAATTACATTTGAATATATTGAAGAATCAAAAAGTAATTAGAATTATAAATATAATGACTTCATTATAATATAATAACACAATGAAACTATATATACATTACATGCTATTTTTAAAAATGTTTCTATCAAATATGCTTGTTACTATAAAAACATACACTATCTGCCAGAAATTTTATGCCATAAAATATATATTCAGGTTTATAAACAATTGAATTTATTTCTTTTTAAATTATTAGAAATGATAAATAAAACAAAATGTATAACGTAATACATGAAAATATCTTCTATGTTTTTTACTTACAAAATAAATGCAATCATGTAATTCAATTTATTTTATTAAAGTATTTAAATATTCTATGTAGCTATCAACATACATATGTTTGGTTAATAATGATTTTTAGTAAATTACACAATAAATATGTAACTGAACTTAGAAAGTGGATATTAAATAAGCAAAAAACATTACAGTATTCACCACAAATATTATAATAGAAAATTTGAAATCTGAATACAATATTCATCGATTTATTATTACTAAATTACTAATATTAAATTTATGAATTTTTAAAGTATGATTGTATTCCGTTTTTAGTAATTACTAAATATAATATAAAAGATCGCATATTTACATAGAATCATAAATAATAATATTAAAAATATATAATTTATCGAAATACTTTGTAAACAAATTAATAAGCAGAATAAATTAAAATATTGTTGAAGAAATATATAATGATATTCACCTGCGTGTGATTACATTATTAAAAACATCGAATGTGAACATAAAATTGACAAGTGTTACCGAAACAAAACACTCAAGAAAACATAGTGCATAAACAAAAAGTGAGACCAACGAGCATTACTAGGTTATAATTTGATCGCGATTTTCATTAAATTATACAGATTAATGAGAAAACTGTACATTTAGGATCAATTATTTCGTCAATATTTATCAAATCGGCGGGTATACATAAAGTAAATGATATTCGATTAAGTCTTACCACTCCCGAACTACAATTAAAATCTTTTGGCCGTAAGACGGGGGCACAACTTCTATACAGAAGAAAATAGGTTATAGAATACTTTTTTTAATCAGACGCATATTGTCGATCGTCCTATTATTCGGAATTCAGTAATTTGATATAGAAATAGTTCATTTTGATAATTTCCATAATGATTTTCGGCAAAATAGGCATCTAGAGCACTCGCTATCGGGAGGGGGGGCCTCCATTTTGTACGTCGGGGGAGGTGTACGTGAAGTGGTCTCAAGCATGCTCAAGATAGACCGTCAAAAGTCGAAACATTTTTATTTCGCAGCTCTCCTATATGTTTCATAGTCGCGGATGCTTACCAAAACAACGTTAAAATTTAAAAATAAAAGGCATGGTGGTCCATGAGCCTCACTTCAGTCTTTGCATCACACGATTCGATACCGTATGAACACAAGAAAATCTTAACGTTACCCCATTTCTTTCCAACTTCGTGCGGGATTTCTCGCGTTCAAAATGCAGGCAGCCACACCACAAGAGCACTAGTTTTAATCTAAAACACGCCGCCCAAGTTTTACTTCACTTTCTGCACACAATGCGCGGTGGGAATCACGAAAAAACTCGACATAATCGGTAATATAAAGGGACAAGTCATAAAACGCCATGAACAATAACAAGGAGCCGCCATTTGCAATGCGAACAACTGACATGCGCAAATCAATCGCGCGGGGCATGCTGGGTATTTAAGAGGCGCCATCTTGCTAATCATTTTAACATTGAAATTTCCTAACCTAGTCTTGCTTACATTCATTGACTAAGATGATTATTATTACCGCATCTACGATTACCTTATTTTAATCTATATTTTTGCCAGACTTTATACAAAAGAGATACTTTTAATAAGTATTTTGATGCAACTCATACAAGAAACTGTCTTTATTGTCATTAATGAATGATGCATCTTCAGATTAATTTTGGAAAAATAACAAATTAGAATCCTATTTATAAATACATCAACTGTTCGAGACAATCGATTTAACAATTTTTTATCTTGAATATAGATAGATACTTTAAATATACATATTTACCCAGTGGATAAAAATAAAATTTACTTTGTAGTATAGATATTAGAGTTCATACTTTTACTTCCTATATAAATAAATACAAAATATGTATAAAGAAATAATTTAAATGAAAATTAATAAACTATAGACAACACATTACCCAAAACAAATACCTATTGAATACCTGGGTTTTTTGAAAAATGCCAGTTTCTAAATTTCAAAATAACATAAATACTTCTAACTATATGTTTGAAACAATAATCTTCTATTAGATTTATTTATTAAGTATGTACATGACTTTGTAGATGAAATCCATTGTTAACACTAAACTTTTATGTATCAGCACGAAATTTAATCTGTCGGACATGACTGCATGAGTCCAGCATCGTTCATCCTTTTTAACGATGCTTCTGGATCATATGATCTAAAATAAAGAAAAGATTCATATTAAAAAAATTGGAAAAGAAAAACAATTTACTCATAATGTAGATAAAACTTTGATTACTTGTAGAAATCTTCAACACGCTTCGCAGCTGGATCAGAAACTAATGCTTTATACAAGAAGCCAGCAGTCAAAGAAATTACTGACATTATCAGTAAACTCTTTGTAGCATGTGTACGATGAAGATGACGAAGCTGAGGTTTCGCTAAATGTGCTTGCGACATCTAGAATATTGCATTAAGTAAACGTATAAGACATATAAAATTACTGGTATAATTAAACGTAAATGTAAACATTAACTAATTTATTCAAAATGAAACATTTTTATATAATATGTTTGAGTGGCATTGAGTATTTCATTTCTTAATAAACATTTCTAATTTTCTATTTTTGATAAACATTTCTAGTTTTCTATTTTTAATAAACATTCCTATAACACAATATACGGCTAATATAACTCCAATGAAATATATGTACCTTGTAACTTTCAGTAATATTATATAAGAAAACGGTTAAATAGAATCTGTATGATATATATAAAGAAATTATACTTTAATATATACCTTGAGGTTAACAAAATACTCGATACTTGTAATACCATGAACTAGCAATTACTATGACAGGTTAAAGAGAAGATTCGAAAGTATAAAATAGATATTACGTAATACTTAACGTTCCTTTAAATAAAAGTAATATCCGATTTCATTGTAACAATAGTAAGAGAAATAAAATAATACATACTTTTATCAATGAATTAAAGCAATATCGATAAACTTGAAATTTTATACTTCGTAGAGAATCAACGTCGATAGAGTATCACCAGTATCACCAGTATCACCCAGCGCTAGTATTACCCAGTATAACTTGGAAACTTCCTGGAACCGGTTCACACTTACAAACTGAGAACTACTATGCTGTAGACGTATTCCACAATAAATTCTCTACAGATCGATGTGTTCTTAAAGTTGCAAATTTTTATACTAGACCACAGCCGACCACGGGTATAAAACTCAGAGGTTTTTCTTGGTCGATTTGCAGCGCCATTGGTGATAAGGGCCGGTACTAAACGATAAAATAAATATATGTATATTATGTAATAAATTTAATAAACATATTTAAAATTGCGAACACCTAATATCAAATTTATTATAACTCAAATGTATCATACACGATCTCATACAGTAGCCACCAGTCATTCACTGTCTCGTCTATTATAAATCGTTCCGAAATTCAAACGCGTCCCGGATATTCGGCACTCGTTTTAGTACCGGCCCTTATCACCAATGGCGCTGCAAATCGACCAAGAAAAATCTCTGAGTTGTACACCCGTGGACGTACTGAATACTCATGATCTGACAACATTGCGTACTTTAGACTCGACAACACTGTAGAGGTACACTAGTTGAGCTCGAATGGATTTAACGTAGTTCACAAATTCACCGTTCTCATAACGTAGAGGGCAGCAGAAAGTCCCTGCCTTTTTACACGATCGGTATTTCAGAACATGAGACACGAAGTCCCATCAGATGATAGGTTTATCCTATACCTAGTCGGTGGTAATATCCAATAATGGTTGCGTTCGGAAGCACAACCGTTGCGCAACCGTTGAGTGATTTCACTAGATTTTCTACCGCTTACCCAGTAGGATGTACCGTTCAGAGTTAAAACTAGTGAAATCATTCAACGGTTGCGCAACGTTGTGTCTTTTGAACGCAGGCAATATTTCCACTACAGCCATAGGAGAGAGCCCTATAGCATCCCCATTAGAAAGAGAGGAAAGTTATTCCAGTTACTGTCCTCTCTTTCTAGTGCCGACTGACTTCATCCCTACCATAAGCTGCGCAGTCTATTATATATGTGATGTATGTCTATGATTTGGTGGTCAGAAAGACGAGACCGTCACTTTGCATTATAGACAATTATAGATAAAGTACATTGTTTTAATTAAATGTGTAACTCGACAGTTCATTTATAGTTCTTTTTTGTTAGATCTACCATACAATGTTCAAAATTTCTTAGCAATAAAGTATTTTCGATGTCGATGTTTATGGAAAATAAAGTATTAGTGACAACTGTCGGATCGCCTAATTGTTGCGTAGGTGGTTTATCTGCATTTGGACTGTCTCATTATACTTGCATTGACTTGCATTAATAAAGAATAAAAAGTGTTGACGTCAAATTATACGGTTTAATAGTGAGTTCGAAAAGCATCGAAGTTATTCTTTCATTATCGTCATATTTGTGTTTTTACTGTACTGCATTCAATCTTATGATATTGTTTGTAAATAGTATTTATGAATTAATTTTTTGGTACGTAGTGATAACTATTTCTTTCATATTTCTTGTGTTCTATATTTACTGCACTAATTGTTTTAAGATTACATTAATATTGTGCTTAATTTTGTTTTATTTCTGTGTTTTCTTCCAAAATATTTTATAGTGTATCTAAAGATATATGTACATATTCAATTATAAATAATTTAAAAATTTTATCTAAAATATAAACATGTGTACACTTTTGTTTCTTTTATTAATTACTGTCATACACAATATTGTAATGGTTTATAATTAATACATGTAGATGTGCCACAATCTTGTGAATCATCTTTTATAACATGTGTTATGTATTTTAACATTTTTTATATTTTATAGATTTTATTTGCGGCCGTCTAAAAACAGTCAGCTTCATATATAGCAATCATGGAACAAGTGATTGCTTTAAGTACACAAAATCCATTGTCTTTATTGGTCAAATTTGGGATGATGGCTTGGAACGACACATGTGGCAATGAAAATTGTTCTGGACATGGTGAATGTCACAATGGTACTTGCTTATGTGAGGTAATCTTTATAATAATTATAACACAATTCTTATTGTGCTTATTTCACTTTTACATGTAAGTTTTACATTTATTTTTAGATTCAGTTTGATGGATTGGAATGTCACGTTCCAAATTTAAGTTATTACATTGCATTCGCAACTATATTCTTCATGTTGGCATTTGTTTGTCTAATACAACTTATTATGTGTATTGTTGCTGAATGGCAAAAAATGAAAGCCCCATCTTTTCTTAGAGCATGTAGAGTTACTACACAGAAAGTCTTATACTTTATTGTGTTTTTGGCATCATTAATTCGAGGAGCATATTTTACATCTCCGGTAAATACAGCATTATCAAATTTTGTTAATAATTCTACAAACTGTTACTCTGTAATATTTTGATATTTCAACAGAATGCATTCAAGGAAGGATGGTCTAGAAGTTTACTGTCTGCATATTATCCACTTGTTTTAAGTGGATCCTCGTTAATTGTTTGTTTCTGGGCTGAAGTATTTCACTTACGAGATATGTCATGGGATAAGCCACAGTTTCTTTCAAAATCGTTTATGGGTTTTGCAGTGTTTAATGTATTAACATATTCTCTGCTCTTAGCAGAATTCATTACAGCTCAATTGTATTCACAGGAGCATCAGGTAAATTAAACAGAAGTATAATGATTTATTTAGTATTAAAATTTTTCTCTGTATTCAAGTACTTCGATTTTATTATCATTAATAGAAATATATACTTAAACTTACCTTTTTCAGAGCTTCTACACACATATCTTTAATGGGTGTTATGCAGTACTTCTGTTTATTGTTGTGATCTTTTTCTTAATTTACGGAGTGGAAGTCTTTTTTAAGGTAGTTCAATTTAGGAACATATTACATATGTTTCTTATGATCAACAAATAAAAAAATCTTTGTTTTGTTTAGATTCGTGGTGGATTTCTGAACGACTATCAAGGAAGTACAGTTGTGAACAAACGCACAGTTTCTGATTTAAAAGTTAACCCTGAAGAACAAGTTACAGCAAAATTGTTTGATCCCATTCCTAGTACATCGCAATCGTTGGAAGTGCAACAACAGATAAATATTTCTCAGTTACATCAGTCTCGTGTTGGATTATTATCGCAAGCTTTTATGCTTTTTATTATAGTTGGATTTTTATGTAGTGAGACACTTAGCGAATTTTGGAAGACAAAGTAATTCCGTGTTATCGAAGTTGGAGTAGTATTGTGGTTTCCATGCGTGTTATGGAATTGTTTTAGGTCAGTTTTCTTGTAATCAAATTTTTAATGGAATTTCCATTATGTAATAATTTATTTGAATTATTAATATACTTGTTTCTTACTACTTTAGTCCAGAACAGCTATGGATATTGAATCCAAAGCGCATATTGAAACGATTAGATCAGTCGAAGTACGTAAAGGAAATTGAATTACAAGACAAAAGTGGAGAACAGGATGCTGCATTATGTTTAGATGGAACATCAATTAGTAGTAAGGATTGTTGGATTTGTTATGATAGTGACAGACAGGATGCTGGCCCACTAATACAACCTTGTCAGTGTAGAGGTGATGTAAGTGCAGTTCATCACAACTGTTTACGTCGATGGTTGGTTGAGGTAAGATATTGTTTCAATTTTATATTTCGTAATTTTTTATGAGTATGTATTTGTACCTTTATACATTCTAGAGTTCTGTAAATGCTGATAGCTTGACGTGCAAAGTGTGCGGTACGCAGTATAATGTTGAACATGCAAGCAGGTTGGATTGGCAAAACAGTATAACTTCCCGACACTGTTTGCAAACTATAGCCATTGTCACAACAATGTGTGGATCATCAGCTGCTGCCTGGACGCTCATTCAATTAGTTGAAGGTCCTATTATTAGAATGTTTGCAGCCGGTACTGCATTGCTGGTGATGTACGTTTGTATAAGGTAAGTTATGAAATAGTGATTAACTTAACTATTCAACACTTTCGTATGGGAACAACGTTCACTGAAAAACTTATTTGTAGGTTTTTAAGTTTGAACACGGTAGTGGCATATCAACGTGCCAAAATTTCATCTTTAAATATTATTAGTACCGATAGTAACGGAACTGCACACGTTTCTACCATCAGTCACACGGTTTGTGTGGATCTGGCAAAGTCTGAAACAGCCACGATATAAAAAGTACTTGTCCACTTTCGTTTTACTTATAAGGATAATTTACGGAAAAATGTAGAACAAAATCCTTAAAATGTTAAGTAGAAATGGATAATTTGCAAAAGTGTGTATATTATACACAGAACATTTTTCTACGATTCTCTATATAACTTGTAGTTACTACTCTTGACGGTCTCTTGATGAATTGTGAAAAATGTATTGTGTGTTAATTTACTACCGTTTTGAAGAGAAAAACGATTGCCAAATTTTCGAACCTTCGTACATTTTTCAACTAGTCTGTTAACAAGTTACCGTAAATTTAAGAAATTTTAATTGTATTTGCGTCCTTAGTAGCAAAGTTATATCTATGTTTTTAATGTTTATTACTAACGGTAAAACATTTGTCAGTATACAAATTTATACTACTAAGGAATAGGACAATTTTTATTTATTTTATCAATATCAATAACGTGATAATTTTGTGAGTGTAATTTCAGGGTTATACGAATTTAATATTGGACATTTGATGTTAATGTTATTTTGTACCTTGTACAAAATTATTGAAATTGTACAACAAAAGATTTTCACAAAAATAATTTTGGGATAATGTGTTTCCGCGATGACAAATGTGTAATATTAGAATTAGTATTTACGAATTATACTAGGAATATCCACAATTTGAAAAATGAGAATAATGCAATGTTAAAGAAGAGAATGTTGCAAACGTTCAAAAGTAACAAGTGCATAGATCTGTATCGTTTTTGAAACTACCATATTCTCGTAAATATAAAATACTTTCTTTTTCATTTAAGATGTAAATACAATAACCGCAGTGCTGCATGTATACAATTGTACATGAAGACGTATCTTAAATTATAAATTTCAATTTTAATATACATACAATTATTTTGAGTACTATAAAACATATTTGCACGTAGCCGTTGTATATGGTTACATAAAATTTGTATTACGTTTATTGTTGTAGATCAAAAAGATTGTGAATAATATTACATATGTATTTAATGAACAATTTGTTTATGTCATGCTTTTTAATAAGTAGTTGGTACGAATTGTTTTTACGGTATACGAATTTTATATTTGAAAATACTCGTATTTCATATGATACTTAGTTTTGTAGAATGTGTACATAGTATTATAGAACCGAGGAGTGATACAAATATTTCCTTTTTTAGAAGGAAGTATGTTATATAATATTATCATGCTAACAAATATTTTCTGCTGCATTTTTTTTTGTAGGAGAACAAAAGCATCTCAACTTTAATATCTGACTGTTACAGTTGCTAACTTATAGCTATCATTTATATGGTAGTTCCATTAACGACTACTGATATATAAATTTGTAGTTTACAAAATGTCAATGATTAGTTATTCTATATTAGAAAAGACTAACAAAAATAATATAAAATTTGCTTAACATAAAGTTGTAAAATGTTGAAATAGAATTATACGATGCAATAAAATATCATTTTCATTGTAACTTTATTTTTTTATTATGAAATTGGCTGATGTTAAGAAATTTATATTCGAAAATATAATAATTCTTCTGAAGAATTATGTATGGGCTGTAAAGTATGTATTTAAATTGTAACAAAGGTTTGTGATATTGCATATACATCTAAATGTGATGTAATACACCTTTTAAAGTTTGAAATCTCTAATTGGAAGAGTTACTACCATTATTTTCATTCTCTATGCTAAAGAACTCAAAACTATTACTATTGTATAACATGATAAAACTAGTTTCAATTTACATACGTATAAATGTGTATCAACATCAGCCATGTGCATGTACATGTAGAAAGGAAAGCAAATAGTAATAAGCTGTGATAATAAGAATTGTATGATATCCAACTAAGTTGACAAATAAAGATGCTAAAACAAAAGTGTAGTATTGATTATTATATATATATATATATATATATCAAATTAAAATACTGATTAATAAAAGACGAATAAAAGTTTTGATCTGTGTATGTAGAAGAGCAGATTATAATGAAACGTTTGACTTTGTAGGCATGATTCCAAGGTAGCTTTTATTTTTATTTAATTTTTTCGATAATTATTTAAATAGGTATGTATAAGAAATACATTTTACCAGCTAAAGTGAATATTTAATGAGTAATATAATCATAGATATACAGATATAACAGAACTTAAAATATAATTTAATATGAACTACTAATTTAAAGTTATATATTTCTTGACATTAGATCTGCTCTGACTGTGCATTAATGTTACCTGTTGCCATGTGTAAGTGTAAATATTTCGGCAGGTTACTTCTTCACGTTGAAGTTGGATACTGATGGATAAATTTTAAATGCAATTCTTTTTTTTCTCAACCTACGCTGAAACATAGTAGAGATTGTATAACATCTGTAATTTCAAAATATTTAACAAAATCAAAATTACAGTTTTCCGTTTGGAAACAGTCCTGTTAGAGTTAAAACCCAGAAGAGTAACTAGGTACATATTCTGGAGACAGTAGGTAAACTATTTTCTACTTTAATCAAATTAAGCTTACAATTTGCTCCTAGAATTAAACATTTTACCTGCGATGCCTGCAATTGCTTCTGAAGCAAAGTATTTCACATCGACGTCGCTGTCAGTATTGAGCATAACAAGTACAGGTTTTACTTGAGCTTGCACAGCACAAGGCTCAAGATAAGGTCCGATTTTTTGAAGAGTTTTAGCAACATTAAATCGGACATTAGCAACATTGTCTGTGGCCATTTCTAATACAGTTGGAAGCATTACGTTTGTTGTTATTTCTTGACCACACACTTGTCATTCTGTGAAGATAATTTTGATCCCTTGACATTGCTAAAACTTTTGGTATGACTGTGTTTTGTGCCCAGTCAGGGCCGAATTTTTCTACCAATTTTTTCAAATTTAACGTAGCTGCTTCCCTGATAGCATATACATGATCCACCAACCAAGTCATACACAAAGAATTTAATTTATCGTTAAAAAATTCAACTCCAAGCTGCCCAGCTAGCAATGGCATGTACCTAGATAATTTTTAATATTTAGTATTTAGAATAAGGAATTTATGACTGTATATAATGAATTATTAAAAATACGCACTCTATAATGGCTAATCGCACTCGCCATTTTGAATCTTCTGCTAATTCTACAATAGCTGGCAAAAGTGACTGTGAAAGTTGTTGTATGCCAATAACTTCGTTGACGCATTCTAAATTACTGATAATATTTAAACGCACTTCTGAATATTCATCTCTGAGTTGTGACAAGAATAGGGGTAGTAGATGTTCGATTGTACTGTAAATAAAAATTTTTTGTGTTATTACTATCTACTGATTTATATTACGTTTCTAAATTTTGTATGAGTATCAATTTCACTTACTTGTGTTTTCCAAGTATTGGGCTAAGACCCATTATTACACTTGCTAGAGCTGATTTTACATGTTGATTCGGATCCGATACAAGTTCTTTAACTATTGGTAATATATTTGTCATAATGATCGATTCCTGATTGAATTTGTCGAGGTTTTGACAGAAGTCACGAACTTTATCAGCTGCTGCAGCTCTTACTTCAGCCTCTATATCTTTTAACAGTACTTGAAATGCTGGTACAAGATCTGCTTTCGTAATTTCTGGGCCAACAGCTTTCTGCAGCTAAAACATATAGAAAGTAAGGTTAAACAAACAATTAGTATGTATGTTTCAACTGGACATTTAAAAAGGAAATATTAAGACATTTACATCAGTGAATTTATCAGCCACCATATAACGTACACGCCATGACTGATCAGTTGCACACTGTCGAAGTGTGGGCATTACTAATTGTTCTACATCTTCTTGTGGTAACAAAGCTGCAATACTAACGCATGCTTCAACAGCTAAGAGACGCACTGAGTCCTATGGAATTTAACAAAAAATTATACATATCTTATGAATTTTATAACAGTGGTAGAAATAGGTTTGATATTGTCGTACTTGTTCGTCTTGTGCCAGAATGACAAACATCGGAATTAAATCTGCTTTCACATATTCTATTTCCATAACTTTTGCAAATTCTCCTAAGTTTGAAGCAGCAGATCGACGTGCCATTGGTGTATCATCTTGACATAAGTTACGAAAATGGTTTCGTAAACATGCTGTAAGGACAAAAAATATAAATGTACAAACGCATAACACTTGATTT
Organism: Dufourea novaeangliae; assembly: GCF_001272555.1. NCBI lineage: Eukaryota > Metazoa > Arthropoda > Insecta > Hymenoptera > Halictidae > Dufourea > Dufourea novaeangliae. The sequence goes on along the minus strand of NW_015374063.1, from coordinate 105,797 downwards.
CTATATTTCTCAAAAATCAATTTTTTTTTACCCTTTTCTGATGGACTGACTCGTGAGTAACAAACGCTGAACAAGCCACATGCTGATGTTCTTGATGTAAACCAATCTCCTGTGGCTAAGCGATGTATCAAAGGAACAAAGTGCTCTTCTAAGTCCGTTGGGCTGTGCTCAGCAGCAATTGTTCTTAAAGATTCTACTGCTTTATCTCGAACTACTGTTTCTTCGACTGTTGCCAAAGTTTCTAAAGGTTTCTAAACAAAAAGAAATTTCTTATTGAAACCTATTCATTAATATTAAAGAACGGTTTAATAAGTTAAGTAACAATATTAAATGTTTATATGTGTAGTAGAAATATATGTAAATCTAACATTAACATAATAAAATATTTATATATCATGATTCGACAGTCAGTTAATTTTTATTACTTTAAACTTATAGACATAAAGAGTAAAAATATGGAATGATGAGAATCAATAAAAAACATGTGATATACTCTTTGCATGTGTCATATAATTAAAAAGAAAACTTCTTCATTGCAGAATAATGTTATAATTATTTTAGTACTTATAAAGTAGTCATACAGTTCATGAAATATAGTCTTTGCTTGAAGCTTTTAAAAATGTTATTACTAATAAAATATCATGATTAATTAGAAGCATAGTTTAAAAACTAAATATAAAACATATATAGACATTTTATAGTGTTATTTAAATGATACATACCAATAAACAGTGAACATATAATGGACCTCCTACAAGAGGAGTAAACTGTCCAAGCTGTTCTGCCAATCCTAGAAGCACTTCATCTTCATCATACATAGACTCCGTTAAAAATGGTATCAATTCAGTACGTGTTCGTTCAATACCCAAAGCAAGAGCAATTGTAGATAATTTTTTTATAGAGTTCAGCCGTAACTGTAATAAAAGAGATTCTGATGAAAGTACACATCAATCTTCAGGAATTAATTGAATTAGTGTCATTAATACTCTCTTCCTTCCAAGCATTAAAATATATTTCGTTGACCACAGAGTTTGTATACCTGGAGCTTTCAACGAGATAACCATTATACGAGTTATCAGTTAGAAACGTTTGATGCATTAATATTAAAAGCAGACCATTAATAGTAAAGTGACAGGAGACTAACAGAATACTTTGTTCAATTGTATGTAACTGCTCTAGCCGCCTTGACACAGTGTTTTCTCCGGTGGCTGTAAGCGCTACAATAAGTCGATTGACTAGCAATAAAAAAATATTGGGTTCGAGCACTTTTCGAATTACCTGTACATCTTCGTTTTTTAGTTCGTCGATCAAAACTGCAATCGGATAAAGGCTGTCGTCTGTGATAGAGTCGCTCGCTGCCATTTTGCTACCGATCGCACCAAAGCTTGGAAACACTTGGAAACTCCTCTGCCTCCTGTGCATTCAAGTAATGTTCAAATTACAGCGCCATCTGATGATTATTACTTTACAGAGAACTAGTGGCACATGTAAAATTTACATAGTGCGTTTCCTTACGATTTACAGTCATGTCAAAATGTACACTATACCTATTTACGTACTAGATCAATAGTAGTATTCACATTATATTTTCAGCAATTTCATTTCCACTGAGATAAATAACAACCTTTTAATTTTGTACGGCGTTACCATGGACCTGCATGGACCTGAAGGACAGCGCCTAGTTCTGGGAGGGCACGCAGAAAAACGGAAGGGGTATCATCACTTCATCATTCTCTAAATGACTTTCAGCCATCTTGTCATGCCATAGCGGTGGTACCACTGATCTCTATATACTCCATAAACTTCTATCACCGACTAGGTGTAGGATAGACCTATCATCTTATGGGACTTCGTGTCTCATGTTCTGAAATACCGATAATGTAAAAAGTCAGGGATTTTCTGCTGCCCTCTACGTTATGAGAACAGCGAATTTGTGAACTACGTTAAATCCATTCGAGCTCAACTAGTCCAACTTCTACAGTGTTGTCGAGTCTAAAGTACGTAATGTTGTCAGATCATGAGTGTTCGGTACGTCGAAAAATCATCGAAGGGACCATGGTCGTGAACGGATTCTCTTCCGTCCGTTCGCTGTAAAGTACTCTAAAAACCAAATAAGACCATAACTGCTTCGCGCAGCTGGGATGAGCACCAGAGGTCTCTCTGTAACATGGGCGATAGAATTTGTCATACACCGGGGGACATAATGAAGTATTTCTCAAGATATGAATACTTATGAATTGGCACGTTTGTACTTCACAGTCACTCGATGTATGATGCTACACGAGGCATAAGGATGCTCAATTGTGTAAGACGTTGGTAACTAAGGTAACCGAGAGGAATATGCGCAAACAAGACCGAAATTCGTCATTTCGCAGTTATGGTCTTATTTGGTTTTTAGAGTAGACGTATTATGTAGAAACGAGTCTTGGGTTCCAGTCCCGACGGACCTATTCGTCTTTTTTCGCGTACAAAAAAGTTATTGCGTTTAATATTGTTTTTATGAATATGTATATGTATTATTATGTACATTTGAGTCAATTATTTTATTATTCCATTGTTATTACAACAGTTTAACAATGACAACGAACGTATGTATATTTTCAAATATCAGACTAACAGTATATTTTTATTCTATATTATTACATATAAGTGCGTAATACGTATCAAAAACGTAATCGAAAGACAGATTTTTATTACACCACAAATATCGCATAAAAGATATTTCGTTATATTGACATTTGTAATAATTATGGATGTTGAGGGGAAATCAATATTATTGACATTATGGAACATATAACGAAATATCACTGTAACACTTAAAAAAGTTTTAAAGTTCCATTTATATCATTGTCCTGTGAAAATGTTCATACTTCCAGCAGCATTCATATTCCAATCAAAGAATTTACAGAATAAGGGAAAGGAATCTAACGTAATTTTCAGTAGTTCCATACATCTTTATCTCGAATACTTTTCTAAAACATTCAAAGTACTAGACATTTTTACACTTTGAATCTCATATCGATTTCTAAAATAATCCTAGTTCGATGTAATATAGAACGTGGTTTTATGAGATAGATTCGAAGTTCGCAGCCATTAGCTCGATATTGTCATCAGTTTACAGTACTTTACCGATGATAATACCGATTGCCCAGGCCTCACCACGAGGAGGTTGCTGCGAGTGGAGGCCCAAGGCAGGTAGATGGAATCACAAGTTCTACATCTACCCATCTTTTACAATAAACTTTATAAATAACTTAAATCTTAACTATGTAATACTATCGGTACTAAAATCCCTCGGTGGAAGACTTCTTTCTTGAGCCTAAACCTATAAAAAACAAAGTTCCCTCGTCAGTTGTAGTTGTCTTCGTTCTTCAGCTTAGAACTAAATTATCTTAATATTCTAATATTGACTCTACTATTGACTATAAGGGGGAGACTCCTTTGGGGCCAACTCCGAATCGATCGAAGCGCTGATGTAAACAATCGGACGCCAGCGGAAACACAAAATCGATATTTGGGACGGCTTGATAATACATCTAGCGTCAGTACCCACAAATAAATTTTGTTCCACGTTACCATCAAGCTGGGTTTGTGTATTTCCTACGCGAAGACAGTGTTGCCGGAAAGTATCGTGTTTCTGACGCTGTTGCCTCATGTCCCGCATGCAATTCTACCCGTGAGGAGAACGATGGAATAGCTACGGCCTACGGCTCGTGGCGAGATTTCGATTCTCGCCGAACGTCCAAGGCCAGCGACCGACCCATCGGCATACAATGTAAACAGTCGTAGATGAGATAAGGAATGACGCACGAATAAAAATTTAAACTTTTACAATTTGCAATATATTTTAATGAAAATGTCATGAATGAATTGAAGAAATTCTCCCGATTAAAATGCGTCCAAATTCGAGTGTAATTGGACAATTGTTACTCATACGTAATGTTGCGGATGAAAATGATATATTATTGAAAATAATCCGAATGATGTCGTATTTGGACTCATTTCCACCGACAGAATCTCCTCAGTTCATTCGTGACACTTTAATGAATGTATACTGAAAACTATAAAAGATTAAATTTGCATTCATGCGTTTCATTCCTTTTCTGTTTACATTGTATTTCGATCGTCAGTCGCTGGCCTCTCGCCCGGCGCTCAACAGCCCATTTATTCCTGCTGGCCAAAGTTAGTCGAAGGAACAGTCAAGCGACAATGTTCTTTAGCTAACGATGAGCTGAGGCAGACAAAAAAGTTTAAAAAGCCGCAAATCGATGTGATTCATATTGCACTATCCAAAATTCTATGCTGCTTATTTATTCACGGTATATTACAGTCTAGTCTGTATATACGAACTAAAATATGATTTGCAATATGAAACAGCCCGCGCGAAAGCGGGTACGTCAGCTAGTTATCCAGAAAATGATTTGAATGTTTATGCGAAGTTAAAGATTAGTCTAGATAATTAAGTTTTAATGATTTAATTGTAATTAGTTGTTTCACAATGTACAGGGAAATGTTTGACAAAACACGCACAAAAATAGTAACAGACACTTTTTTCAACTTTTTTATCTTAGCCTATAATGAACATTTGAAATATGCCTCTTGTAGACTTATATATCTAAGAAAAAGAAAAGCGAAGCTGCGATGTTACAGTTTCCTTATTACCATGACTAAGTATATCATTACTATCTATGTATATATATCAATAATACTGCTTAATAACAATAGTGAAATCGAAAGCTGGTTTTATGACCATTCTAGTCGACGTTCAACGAAACAGTATTCTTGTCTCTTCGTTTTCGATCGACACCCGATGGTGACTTTCAGAGTGACCTAGGTCAGGCCACCATTATCGGGCCCAGTCATAACAAAATTCGTCGGTCAAAGCAAAGAAGCTACGAGCACCGAAGTAGTAAAAAATCTTCAGGTTTATAAGTCGAAAGTACGAGTTTTTTAGTTTTGTAACTTATTTGTAACTCTAACTTGTAAGTCTAACCACTTTTAATAGTTTGTAACTTATACCCTGCAATTTTCAGCGTGTATGTATCTTAATTAAGTGTATAAGAGGTATTTGTTAAATTTTCACTATAGGATCAGAAAAAAAATGAAAACAGAACTTCTTAATATTTTTACTATTTTCTTTGCTATTCCAACAATTGTAATGTTTTCGAAATAACGAAAACATGTCATCTAAAAGTTAATCCTTCTAGCTTTTCAAAAAAACTCAACTCGTGTGGTCCAATTTTTAAAACAAAATACGTACTGGAACAGGTGCAGACGCAGCGAAGATGATACGCTAAGTACGCATGCGACAGCAATCAGTTGTTAGTACAAAATCTATCTCCGCTGGGCGACGAATGAAAGATTGACAGAGCGTATGCGATTAATTGTGTTCCTTTTGTGTCTCTTTTATGAAATATTTGTGTAAGTATATAACACCTGCGTCAATTATGTCAATAAAAAATAAATAAATATCATTTCCAACAAGAGATTTGTATAGTATTCCATGTTTTTCGTATGTGGAATACCCGGAATATATATTGTGCCATTTTTACAATTTGTTTCTCGAGAATATCATGTCAAGTATCTCGTATGTAATTTCATTAATTAAACAAATAAGCATCATTGCAAGTACGAATAGAAGGTTCATCCTTGCACACATTAGTACGTATTGTTTAATTCTCGGATTTCTTTCCCTCGCGCCATTTTTTTCCTACGTTCGGCGAGAATCGAAATCTCGCCACGAGCCGTAGGCCGTAGATGTTCCATCGTTCTCCTGACGGGCAGAATTGCCGTGTGGCAACAGCGTAACAAAACAATCGATACGATCTACCACGTGTTGCGAGGTTACATTTACCGACTCCCTCTGTTTTATTGATGCTCGTGGTAACGCAGGACAAAGTGACTGACAAATACCATAAACGCCTCTAGCGGAGAATCCTTGAACTATACCACTGTTTACTTCTGCGTCTGGACGCATCAAATCGTAAGAACCAACTTGTGCCTTCCAGAAGTGATAAAATGACTCAAACGAATTTCCATGATAGTGTGATAGTAGTGTACAGGGTGGTCTGGTCTGCGTTTGACGAGAAAACCATTAAATCGTGAGATATTTGACAAAATGTGACTTGTGCAGCCATCTTGTGTGTTTTCATCGGCGTCTGTCACAATCGCACACTTTCTAAAATTCTAATTCTTTCAATTAGAATGTGTTTATTGGTGTTTATACGGACCAGACCACCCTGTAGGGAAGTCTACCCGTGAGTTCTATACCAGTGAAAACTGCATTTGTGCAATTGTCGAGGCTCAAGTTGGTTCCTACGAAATCGAATGTCTCTCTTGTGCATCGCATATACATACACGGTTCCCGTTGATTGCGTGAGTGCACGGACACAGCGCACGGGCCACGGAGTCTCCCCCCTTATCTCATCTACGACTGTTTACATTGTATGCCGATGGGTCGGTCGCTGGCCTTGGACGTTCGGCGAGAATCGAAATCTCGCCACGAGCCGTAGGCCGTAGCTATTCCATCGTTCTCCTCACGGGTAGAATTGCATGCGGGACATGAGGCAACAGCGTCAGAAACACGATACTTTCCGGCAACACTGTCTTCGCGTAGGAAATACACAAACCCAGCTTGATGGTAACGTGGAACAAAATTTATTTGTGGGTACTGACGCTAGATGTCGTATTATCAAGCCGTCCCAAATATCGATTTTGTGTTTCCGCTGGCGTCCGATTGTTTACATCAGCGCTTCGATCGATTCGGAGTTGGCCCCAAAGGAGTCCCCCCCTTAACCTTAAACTGAAGCATCGGATATTTTTATTCTCGTCAAATCATATAGATGCACGAAATATGAATGGAATATATAACACTTCATTTGTGCTAATAATACTCAGAATTCATGCTTTATCGGTAACGTCGGGTATCGACACTAAAATGGTAACAGAGCTACGTAGCCCTATGAACGTGGGACAGAAAAAAGCATTGGATGATAGGTCTATTCTATACCTAGTCGGTGGTAAAAGTGTGCCTATGTAATTTCTATTGGCTGCTGCTGTGCACATGCGCAGTAACGCGATGAGTGATGAACGTGCGTAAAAGACGTGGTAGTGTGGTAGCCACTTTTGTAGCGTTGGAAAGTAACATCGGTCAATTTGTATTAAATACGTTAAGATTCGCCTACATTATGTAGGATTAAATAAAATAGTAAGTCAAATAGTCACTACAATTATTTAATAAAATTGTAATTTTTAGAGGACAATAAAACAATGATATAACATACCTAAAATATACTTTGTTTTATTCAACTATATAACTTACTTAAGTTTATTTATCATATTGTTCTGGTTTCTGTTATCTGAAACAATAAAAGATTTCCAATCAATATCTCTATTTTAATTCATCTTATATATTTTAAGAATTGAACTTGCATATTTTCCTTCAATTTTCATTATTTTCATAATTCTAATTAATAATGAGACGTCCATTCGCTAAATCGATTAACTTCACAAAATAAATAATTAAGATTTAATTTTGAATATGCAAAGTTATGAAATGTTAAAAAAGTAGAATTAATCACTTTGACCTGTGAACGGTTCATTAATAACCACTTATTTAATGTGAACTTAGACATTATATTAATTTGTGATTATCACTTTCGTAATTCGTGGTACCGAGCATGCATAGAAATGCAACCAATTTAGGCACACTTGGTACCTCCCTCCCCCCTCAAATAGGCTTCACCCCCTCGCCGAAAGTAGGGGTTTATGCTCCGTCCCTATGTTCCTATGTCCATGTGCTATACACGCAAAATCTAGGCGATCACGAAAATCGTTTACACTAATCGCCGATTTTCGCCTCAATTGTACTCGAGCGTCGAGAGCGATAAATATAACACTTGTGGTGTTGCAATAATTGACGCACGAGTTGAAAAATGAGAAATTTGTTAAGATCTGCGATTACTACAAAGGTTCACGACAGAATGCTCGGCGAGCAGCGAAGTTTCTACTGGTTTTAGCTCAAAATTCGTTAGGATTTTTCGGAAAAGCGCCGGATTGGTTCCAAGAATATCGATCACCGCAAACATATCAATAGATAATCGATAGTTCGCACAGAGTTGCGCAGATTCCGTAAGTACGTTAACGGCGCGCTCTAACGCACCACGTTCGCGAAATTTAGGGACGAAACTAGCAAATCGGCGTTGACGCGCGCCATTGCGGATAGGCTCGCAGTATGGTGCGAGAACGCCCTGTCTTATTTACTTTTGACGAACGCGTCTCTTACATTTTCATTCCGGAACAAACTCAAATACCGCTGTCACAAGTTATCGATATCTTCTACGGGGTAAGTAGACAGCTGTTCTGCCTACTTTTCCTGTACGTCGTTGAGTCTGTAGAGTGACTGTACGCCCCTTACGAACCGTGGTCCGCTGACACTCCGTGCGCGCGGATTGCCATGATTTGTGTCAATTTTTAAACGCTTATAACTAACAACCGAAGCATTTTTCGCAATTTCGTTATTGTTGATTTTCGTCTTATTTTGCCTAAAAGAATCACCCCTTAAATTTTTTCCTACTAGTTGTCGAACACCCTGTATATAAGAAGATACGGGCGTCATCTCAAGCGGCTTCGGTGACGTAGACCTCAAACGGTGTACATTCTCGCATCCATTATAATTGTCTGAAATAGAAAAATCAAGAATATTTATTAATTTTATGCAAATACGCACCGAATGAACCTCACTGAGCAAGAAAAACATGCGAATTAAATAAATGGCGGCACTCAGAAGAAAAGTTGACATTTTACCACAAAAAATTTGAGTTTCATTGTGCAATAAAAATCATTTAATTTGAAAATTGTATTCATTTTCGAGGTTCATTTGGTGAAGAATGTAATTTTTTATATGTTTGCACTAGGAGAACCCGATCGGACAAATAGTTTTTAGTTATATTGTATGCAGTTTTGAAAAAAGTGGTTTCGAGAAAAAAGCGTTTAAAGTTTTCTGTTATGAAAAGTAATACTTTTTCGATACTTATAGCTGTTTTGTTCTAATCAGCGATATCAGCACCATACAGGAGCCCTTCTGTTTCTTCATAAAACTGCTGCTGGCTGCTCCTGGCTTCTCTTTGAGCAGTTCGGGCTTCTTTCGAGCTGCTGAAGCTTCTTCGATCCTGGCGCTTTACCCGCGCTGCGTCGTACGTATCCGCGTATTGATTACAGTGTAAGCCTATCCTTATTTCTAACACATCCATAATTTTCAAGATGGCAAAATACCCTTCATTGAAAACTCCAGTAGCAATATATGCTGCTATTTCCACAGTTTGAATTCCGCAATGTAAATGTTTTGGAGCCAAACGCCAAACAGTCGAATTGAAACTCTCATTGACATTTTGCGAGTGTCCGCCCAAACATCGTTGCAGAAGTTCATCTTTAGATAAATCTTTGTATATAGGTAGTAAATGTTTTTGAACATCTGGATGAAGTGGGGCAGGTCGGTCAAAAGCATCTCCGGTAGTTTCAGCTACGCGCCACTTACACCAGCTCTCTGCACCCGGCAGGCAATTTTCGTGCATCTGCGTTTTATTTGTTGAGCATAAGTGTTTATATGTTGCCATTATTTCTCTTTTCATATTATTCACTGAATCAATATTTCTCCGATTTTTAAATATCGACGAAATCACGTCTGCATCATAAACTTGAGTTGAGCTTATGATTCCTTAATAACTGAAAACGTTTGGAAATAGTAAACATGCGTTTACTACCGCCAAAGAGGTCTGGAAGATTCCACTGCATACGTAGGTATTCCTATTTGAGGGGAACCGCTCTGTTGCCTCTCAAGCGCTCCCAGCTAACTGCTCGACGCACGGTCAAAAACTCGACTATAACTACAGTTAGAGGCCAAATATCGATCTGTAACTTTCGGGACAAATTCTCCACATGCATTAGAGTTGATTTAAGCAAAAAAAAATCGATTTTTTTTACCGTTTACACGAGACGACCCCCTTAAATGAACCAGGCCCCGTAATTATAAATAAAGTAATGACCGCAGCGCGGGATGTAACAAATTGGTGTCAGAAGTAGGATCCTTTTGATCGAAATATCGAAGCTAAAATTCTTTGCTCTCGTTATTTAATTTCAATCACGGCTTGTAACCTGCTTAAGTTTTTCACTGACACAGAACGCTTAGTGTCTCGCCTACCAAACCATTACCTACCACAATGCCGTTTTACCTTCTTTTTTTTCGAGGAGAAACCTTCAAAAGGCGTGCCCGCCTCCGTTGGAGGTTGTGGAGACGACCTGTGTGGGATTCTTACCACACTAAAACTCTTCGGTGACCCGTTCGGACGTCGGGCTGACCGCGACCACCGCATACCATGCGCTTCCGCAGCTGTTCCAGCCCATGCTCCTCCCCAGACGGGGGAAGAGCACTCCTTATGACGAGAGGGACTAAGCCCCCCCAGGGACGGATTTTAACCGTCCCTCCACCTCCACAGACAGCGTCGAGGGGTCACCACCCGACACTGAACTCCTTCGTTGAACTGGCAGCGACAGGAGTGACACCCTCAGTATCACCCCCCAGTCCTATTGCCCCGCGAGCAGCGCGAGGGGTTATCGCGGTTGTAACCCACTACACTCGCGCTCGCGTGGCAAATCGCCCCACAACGATGAGACATCACCGTCGTTCCGTGGGGCGGGGGGGGGGGGGGGGGGGGAGTGGGGGCGACGTACACACTATGGGGCCCTAGGGCCACCTGTACCGACCCCCCCTCCCGGGAGAGGAAGAGGAAGGGCTCCCACAGAAGCAGCAGCACTGCCGCCTCCAAGCCCTCCTCTCCGCTCTCCTTATGCCAGGAGCGGGATCGGTCCTTTCCCGCTCCCGCTTGTCGGCCTACTTCTGTCTCATCACCTATCTCACGGAAAGAGGCCACGGCATTCCAGGACCCCTCGTCGCAGACCATGGCTTCCACCATGGCCCGCAACGATAGATCCCACCTGATGGTGTATTGGAGGGTCCGCCGTTCATCGGCGAACGACGGGCACCCCTCCGGCACATGCTGCGTGGAGTCGATCTTCTCGTCGCATTGATGGCATTCCGCCGTCGCCTTCGCCCCGATCTTATGAAGATACCCACCGAAGCATCCGTGCCCGGTGAGTATCTGCGTGAGGCGGTGTTCAGCCACGCATCCAAGCATGGCAAGACCGTCCCGACCGCCCGCTTTAGCGCAGCGCAACTTCTCTCGAGCTGCATTAGCCACGCTCGGCGGGCGATTTCCCGGGTCTGGCGCCTCCACGCTAACACCACATCCGGTGGAGGGGGGTGTCTCACACGACGGTAGGCCTCTTCACGAAGATATACGTCGGCATTGGTCTCTGCCTGCAACTCAAAGGGGATAACCCCCGCCAGCAGTATTGCTGCTTTGTGGGAGATGGTGCGATACCACCTGACGAGCCTGATGGCCATCCCCCACTGTAAACTGCGGAGGACTTGCCTGCCTCGGCGGCAGCGGGCCACCAGCTCGCCAGCCTACACAGGTGCCTCATATAGGGTCATCGCTGGCACCGACCTCATGTAAAGGCGGCGGACTCTCCCCTTCAGCCCTCCGACGTTGGGCAGGAGACGTCCCAGAAGGGTCGCCACCCTCTCCACTCGAGGGACCAGACGGTCGAAGTGACCTTCGAAGCGCCATCGGCTATCCAGATGGAGGCCAAGGTAATTAAACCTGTCCCCGACCTCGACCTGGCTTTCGCCCACTGGGATCCGCACCCTGGAGGGACGCCGCGACAGAGGCAGCTCGTGAAACTAGATGGCCTCCGTCTTTTGCGGTGCAATGTCCAGCCCCAGGGCTCGGATCCTGACGACGACGGTTGCCACCACCGCCTCTGTGCGGCGCACGATCGCCGCCCAGTCCCTCCCTATCACAACTATGAACGTGTCGTCCGCATACCAGACGACGACCGCATCGAGAGGGAGGAATCTCCACGGAACTGCGTCGTACCCCACATTCCACAGGGTCGAACCCAGGCTAGAACCCTGAGGCATGAGGCAGGTTATCGCCCTCACGAACATCACGTCCCGCCCAGGGTACTCGATGTAGCGGTGCGACAAGTAGCCGGACATCACGGCGTGCACGTCCCTAATGCAGGGTAGGGTGTTAAATGCGTTGGTGATGTCCAAGCTCTCCGCCAACTCCACCCCACCCCGGGACACGGCTGACTCCGTGATAGATTTGACTTAGTCGATCGCATCCAGCGTCGACTGTTCACCACGGAATCCGTACTGGCATTCAGCCAGGTCGTGTTGACTGCACGACAGGCCCGCTGCGAGCTGGGAATTGAGCACTCGCTCGAAAATCTTCCCGACGTCGTCAAGCAGACATATCGGCCGGTACGCCAAGGGCAACTCCGTGGGCTTCCCCTTCTTGGGGACAAGCACCAGTCGCGCGCGCCTCCGCAGAAGCGGCCACCGCCCAGTCTGCAGGCAGCTGCCCATCAGCCGCTGCAGCATGGGCCCAAGGACGCCTAGGGCCATCACCCAGGCACGCCCAGGGATGCCGTCGGACCCCGGGGCTGTGTTACGGACCGCTAGGCATTTGACGGCATCACCCAGCTCCTCCGTCGTCACACTCAGGTCGTCGGTCCATAATGCTGGATGCGGCAGCTCGGGCGGTCGTGGCCCCACATATCATCCGGCAAAACGGGTTTCCACGACCCTCCCGAGCACCTGAGGGTCCATGTTGTCCGTGACCGGGGGCACCGCAGGGCGGATCCGTCCCAAGACGGTTCGATACGGCCGCCCCCACGGGTCATAGTCCACCGAGCCGAGGAGTTAGTCCCAGACGCCGGCTTTGGCCCTCTTTATGGTAGGCGAGGCGCAGCTCTTCCTCCATTGCCGGGTCACGGATACGTATCCACCAATACACTGCGTGTCGCGTATGCCTCATGGCTTGGGGCATGACAGCGTCGCATGCTGCCGTCATAACGTCCCGGAATCATTCGGCCTCACGGTCGATGTCCACGACCTATCCCTCCAACGCATCCAGTCAAGACGCAGCAATGGCCGCGGCCATGAACACGTCCTCGTCCATCTTGTCGAGCGCCCATCTTCGCGGCGGTCGGTTGCCGACTTGACTTCTGCTTGGGCCCGCATCTAGGGTGGGAGCGGAGACCTCCATCAGGATATAGATGTGGACACTTAGAGTGGCCACCTCCTCCGCTATCCTCCACCACGACACGTTACGCGCAGCGGCGGGCGAAGCCCACGAGAGGTCGACAATCTACTCTCCCTGCCACCGCACGCACGTGCTGACAGACCCCGATTCAATAGTCGGAGGTCCATCCCTGCCGCCCATTCCAGCACCGCAGCCCCCTTTGTGTCAGTCCGTGGGGAACCTCACGCTGCGGACTTCTCATTGAAGCCCCCCAGGACCAGAACCGGACGGGGCAGGCAGCCCACTGGAGCGTCCCTGACGCCGTCCAGCAGGCCCTTGAACTCCGTGAGAGAAAGACTCAATCCGCGGTTACGCGCAATCACGTTCAGCGCCACGGATTCGTCACCTACTTTTTTTTTTTTTTTTTTTTTTTTTTTTTACGTGAGGAAATGTATTTACGCACACCCCCGCCATCCCCCAATGTGGGAGGAGTGGGCGGGGGTAGTGTGGGACTCACCCCCAATAGGGCGAAGCCCAGGGGGAATACCCACTAAACCCTCACGGTGGCCAGGCTCGGCGCTATGCGGGGAGGCACCGGGATCTCTTGCGAACACAACCGGTACCTCCCCAGCGCCGGCTCCGCCAGTTGGCGGCGGAGCGCCCTCTCTGTGGTGGGGGGAAGCGAAGAGCTCCCCCCCCACCGGACCGCGGGTGCCACAGTCCCGCGATCCCAACGGTCCCTTTTAGTCGCCTCTTACGACAGGCAGGGATTACCGCGGGCGTATTCTGTTCCCCGCCACACAGGGAAAAACAAAAAGCGCACCGCCGGGAGGAACAAACGTCCCCCCCCCGACGGCGGCATCAACGCGGGCACTTCCAGGTAGGGGTGTCAGCACACCCCCACATGCCCGGCGACCCCGCAACCGGCAGGCGAGCCCGAGGGCCCGTCGTCGCCAATCGTGCGGGGTCGCCGC
>NW_015374063.1:0-91584 GCF_001272555.1 Dufourea novaeangliae | reverse complement strand
CGGACACTTTTGGCGGACGTGCCCCTCCTCCAGACAGCGGAAGCACCGCAGTGGCCGGGCCGCCAACACCTCCACCCGGGCCGACGACCAGCCGACCAGAACTCGTCCGGCGGTCGTCAGCCTCCTTGTCGCGGCCAGGGGGGCCCTCACCCACACCCCGCCGAGGCCGGATCGATTGCGTCTAACGACGCTGACCCGAACCTCGGCGGCGGTGCAACCACCGACCGCGGCCACCGCCTCCGACACGGCCTCCGCGGTGACCGACTCGTCGAGGCCCGTCAACTGCACCTCGGCGGTCTTGACGGGCCTGCTGACGCGTACGTCCGTCCCGCTGAATACGTCCTCCAGGCGCCGCGCAAGGGCGTCTGCCCGGGGATCCGTCACCTATTAGCGCTACCGAGCCCAGCGCATCCCCCGCCCAATCAGGGCAGTCCGGGACGCGGTAGGGCTCTGTGGCTACGGCCAACCCCACCCCCAAGCTCGACCAGACTTTGTATAAACATGTTTTATGTGCACCTACGGTTCGCATCCATCGTCCCAACGAAATGAATAGAAACACTTTAAAGAAAGAATAGGTTTGTACATAGATTATGCTAAACAGGGATGGGGTTCATCGAACGACGGAAATACGGCTCGTCGATTTTTTTCAAACACAGAAGTTTCAGCTCAAATCACTGGAATTGATGAAACATCAATTAAAAAATTGCATGTAATACTTTATGTAAATTCCTTCTCAACAAATAGATATTGCAGATTTATAATTGGTTATATAACATATTCTATAAGAATTGTCATACTAATTAAAAAATTTTATTCTTTATTATAGATCATATCGTATCCATATAAAATAAACATTGACTTTCGTGAATATACTCAAGGCACAGCAAAATATTACATTAAATATTATGACTGGTACTATATGACGAGTTCTGTGCATAAGTTATTAATGCATGGACTAGAAATAATAAAACAGGCGTTGCGTCCAATTGGGCACCTTTCTGAAGAAGTTCAGGAAGCTCGGCATAAGGACTTCAAAAATATTAGGAGTAAAAATACTCGGAAGTGTTCTCGATCAACAACAAATAAAGATATATTGTATAGACTACTTCTAACGAGTGATCCTTATATATCTATCATGCGAGTACGATCGTAGACAAAAAAAAGTAAATATTTAGATCCCGAAGCTAGAGAATTAATACTTAAATAATAATAATATTGTTACAATAAAGTTATTATTATTTTTTCTTTAATCTATTTGTTACTTAACATTAATATATTATTGATTCCAAATTTCGTCTCAATATCTCTTATGGTCATTCAATTTTCCGATCCGGATCACTGTGCGGCGCACAGTGGTTCAAATGCAGAAAAAAGTCATTTTTAAAAAATCTAAAATATAGGATTTTTTATGGCAGTTTTATAGTGGGATAGTTGGAGCATCAAAGTCAATAAATATTGTCTTTAAATACCATTACTTTGTAACGAAATTATGACGCCGAAATGAGGCGAATATGCATTAGGCGCATGAATGAGCCGAACGTCTGCTAGTTTGAGGTAAAAGCGCGCTATCTTTGAAGTGAAATATAAAGTATTTAACAGAGTGAATGGGAGACACTATTTCACAAGTTGATTAAGTTGATTATGTGAAGTAATTGAATGATAATCTTATTAATTTAAATATTACACAAGTTGACAAAGGCGTATCATTAACATTAGAATTGGAGTTTAATTAACGTAACTTTTCTGTGACAATTAACGTCAAGTTAAGACTTGATGATAATAATGCATCAGATCTTCTAGTACACAACCAAACAGGTTTCAGCTGCGGTAATCTGCGGTTTTAGTCTTTGGAGCAACTTCTTTGTAACGTTCACCGGTACAATAGATATGGGTGCGGATGCGAGAGGCTCTACTCTATGTGCTATTGGTAATATCAGAAAATTAAAAAGTTCAAGGGTTTTGAAGGAATCACAACCTAATGCATGAAATACTTCTGTAGGTAGATGTACAAAGGGCATATAAAGGTCATCGACGTTTTTTTTTGCTGTTTAATTCAACATAACAGTTTCTATGGGACCCGAGATAATTGAACAGAGTTTTTTCATCCATTTCGTGTTTTTAGTAAAAACATTTTAATACAAAAATTTTTGAATAGTTTGGTAAAAAATTTTCTTTAATTAATTATGGACGTTTTCTGTATCTTGCATTCTGTAATGCTTGAATATTTAAATTCCATATTTTTAATGCACTTACGTATTTTACAATTACTCAACAATATAATATTTCGTTCTATACATATATTCAGGGATCAAGAATATTTATATATGAATGTTTCTAATAGTTTATATATTTAATCTTTGTTTATGTATAGAATTCATAATAAATAACTATATATAGTTTTTGTGTTCAATATATTTCTGGAATTTATCGTTATTTTATTTATAATTTGCATTTTAATTTTTCTAATATTATATTCAAAATAAAGCGTAGCTTTTAAAGAGTAGGATAGAACAAGAAATATTAAAAAATATTGAAAATTGTTGAAGTTATGAGGTTTTTTCCGCGATTACCGCATTGTGTTGGACGCACAAATGTCGGTAATCTACAGGTTAAAGTGGTATTATTGAAGGTGAGTGGAACACGTTGCACGTTTTACGTGTAGTTTCCTTATCATCTGGTGTTCCGGTGGAAGGAGACTAGAAGAAAATAAACTTGAACGAGGAACCAGGAAAAATGCACGCGTAAATATTGTAGTTACATAAAAGGATGAAGTACAAAAAACTACGAACGGTTAAAGGGGGATCCTCATGTAACGGGATCAAAAAATGTAAAAAAATTTTATTCCATAAATCGTTAGTAAAATATCTCAAAAATGTATTCTTAAAGCCCCTGAGCGAAATTCGCAGTTGAAATAAGGGATATTACACCTGCGCGCTAGAGTTGACCCATCAGCTCGGCGCCTCTTTGTTCGGTCCCTTTTATGCAATAGGACACTCGACTATCCCTATACCTTGTGTAGTATGCCTACGTATTTGTATCGATGTGTATACATATTTGTAAGCATTTGTATACCTGACTGAGAAGAGCGTCGCTTCGTTGCTCGAGTCAGTCGTGCTCCGAAATTCGTACTGTGTATTTAGAAATTTTCCTGCGCCAAAATGTACCCAAAAGGCAGTAAAGGGGATAGTTCTCGTTCTTCCCGAATCCGTAAAAGGCGTTTCCAAGGAAATCAATTTTGTGAAAAAGATAGTGCTCCTCTAGGCGACAGTGCTTTGCCAAGAAAATTGTATACTGCGAGTAATGATGACATCGTGTTTACTCCTATACATATCTTACCAATTTATGAAGATTTGTCGAGGAGTGATCATTCAGAAAGGTGTTTAGGCGGCCATACACAGAACGCCAATGAGAGTTTCAATTCTACAGTAGGGCGTTTGGCTCCTAAGCACCTGCATTCCGGCTCGAAAATAATAGAAATTGCCGCTTATATTGCTGCCGGCATTTTTAATTAAGGCTATTACGCTATTTTAAAAACATTTAATACCTTAAACTTAAAAAGTGGACCTCAATGTAAGGTTTACGCCGGAAACCAAGATGCGCAACGGGTGACACGACAGGAGCGGCGTACTAAAAGTAGCTCAAAGGAAGCTAGAAGAGCTAGTAGATAGCAACAAATAGAACAACAAAGCTTTTACAAGAAAGTAGAAGGTTTGCTTTTTGGGCCTAGAATAGCACATTAGCCTACAAGTGCTGAGAGTGTAAGAAATTTGTTACTTTTCCGTACTTGAAACTTTAAACGCGTTTTTCTCAAAACCACATTTTTCAAATTGGCGTGCAACATTACGCATAAACTATTCAACCAATCGAATTGCCCTTTGACATGCATGTAGATTACTAAATTTCCTTCTATGTAAACCTACTTGTTTAATACTTTGTTCAAATTAAATCATTTTTATTGCAAAATTAAAGCAAAAATTTTTCCGTAAAAATCGAAAGTTTCTTTCTAAGTCCTGTTATTTTTTCAATTTTGCATTTTTTACTGAATTTTTAGGTTTACCGACGACGAAATCTTTTAATAAAAGTAACACAATGTTGTATTTCTATTTCAGTGAAGAAATGCAAGCGCAATCTTGCACGCCAATTGTGAAGTCCGGCGCCGAGGCCTTAGAAGGTCGGTCAAATTTTGTTGTATCTAAAAATGTTGCTAAACATATAATAAGAGTTTCAACAATTTTCATTTTACCGTCTCTTTAAAAAAAAATTCTAAAAATTATGTCATTTTAAGCGTTTTACTTGAGAATTCCCCCTTAATGAGTAATAATTAGTATATTACATCAGCTGATAAACCAGTACTATAAAAGTGCATATAACGCCAATGTTCAAGCCACTTTGACGACTATAGAATATATATTCTATGTATGTATATATATATACATACATATTTATATCATCTTAAGGAGGTAATTTTCTTGTTGTATATTTGTACTAATTTTATTGGCTTTCAGTATAAACAATCGTGTTGTAACATTTCGTAAAAACATTCGAAAATGGTACCAGCTGTTTTGTGTATAACGTTTTACAACTTCTCACATTCATAAATAATCATGCTTGGTTAATAAACATTTTTTTTCAAATACACATGTGCCCAATATTTTACACTAAATTTCGTTAAATTGAAATTCTACTTTAGTTTAGAGGAACAAATTTTCCACCTTACGCATTGTCAATTATTTCATGCAACGTGCTGTCTATGTACACCTGGACAAGACACACTTTAATTTATAGACTTTGTATTGTTTCATACATAAATATCAACTAGTTGGATGGTAATAAAAGAATTTTACGTTTTCGTATTTGATTTTAACGATGTTAACTCTGCAGGTGCAAATTATAATAGTACAAATAATTTTCATTGTTATCGTTGATCAGTGTCTCCAGGTCTGGGTTAGGTTCTATAAGATAAGTTTTCTAGACAACGGTACCTACTGTAGCCGGTAGCGTCATAGTTCTTTGATCCTCTCCGAGATTGAAGTGTCATATCGAAAAACAAATTCAGAAAGAATCGTGATGATAGATAGATCGAGGCTACCTTATCATTGGACACATATCCGATTAGTTTAGTGCGTTGATTCAGACTTTTTGTTTTTCAGCAACGTACAGTTTCAGAGGACTGTGTTGTGTTCAGTTCGGATCGATCAGTATGTCCTGTTTAAGTGCCGTTGAAGTAAAAGTGTACGAAGACACGATGAAGGATGTTGACATAATAAGGAATATAATCGATACAAAGCCCGAGGAGGAATCCTTCTTCATCCTGGATATCGCCAATTTGGTGCAGAAACATCAGAATTTGATCGCACAGATGCCACGAATTGTTCCATTTTATGGTATGTGTGTATGATAAAATTATTCCGTTAAATTTTTTTTTGTAAAATCGTATAACAGTTGTTTGGCTTTCTATTACAAACTATTGTCACTCAAAAGAATGTTTTTAAAAGAAAATTTATTTATGGGAATGATAGAGGAAGGGGAATGATAGAATAGCTCTTCACTACGACATGATTAGTATTCGTAATTATAAAATGATATATTCAGTGTAATATTTATAATTATTTATTATTAATACCTGACAAATGAAAAAATAAGAAAAAATAAAATGTGAAAGTATACTATATTTAGTTCTTTTTAGTAATAACTTCGATGTAAATGTCTACAAAAACTTCACGGTTTGGAAAGTTTTCATGCATAATTGCTTTTCCCCTCGCGTTTTAAATGGTTTTCTTTTGTTTGGAGATATTTTATACGTATCGAAACTTTGTTAGAAAAGTAAAAAAAGTCGAGCCATGTGTTTTTCGAGTTATTACTCTGAATAAGTTGTGGAAATATTGTATGAACAATTATTGATAGTATTATCTTTTAAGCTTCATAAATGGGCTGGCAGAGAGCAATTTAGCCAATTTTACTGTTTGAAGTGAGATTGTCATTTCCGATAGTTCCTTCCTTTGATAATGAGTTCCGTAGCTTCAGGGTCTAATTGTTTATGATTCTTGGTGGACGATTTTATTCTTAATGTGGACATATACGGATCTGATGTTAGAAGTAGTTTGTTGAAAACATCTTCGTTTGTAATTGCAACAATCCGTGACATTTTTCTACTACTTGTAATCCTATATTTTTTGAAGTCCTTATGTCTTGAGTCATGTACCTCTTCAGACAGTTATCATATTGGTAGCAATGCAGTTTCTACTATGTCAGCTCCATCAATTAACAGCTTATGTACAGAGGCTGGCATGTAGTACCAACCATACTTCTGAACACAATATTTGGCCGTCTCAAATGTGTATTCTTGAAATTTAGTCACATTTATTGTATGAGGCGAAGAAATTACTTGAAGTATTGTGTGAAGTCTTTTTCTTAACACTAGGTTTACGGGCACTTATCGTGTAGGTATCTCCACGGCACGCATCAACAAACCCGCAGATTTTCTTTAAAAAACAACTTATTTTATATAATACACAATTTATGATCTCTGAAATTAATGCATAGCTATAGAGATAGGTGTACCACATAGAGAATTTCGAGGTTAAAAAGCATTCGAAATGCGTCAAAATGACGCGTCCCGTAAACCTAGTGTTAATATCACATCAATTTCTGTAATTTCCGCAGAAATTTCGGCGTCCACAAAAAATATACTAGCGGTGTTTCTATTGTTGGAAGAACTGCAACCTTGTTTCACGAAATCAATTAGCAAACGGTTACTGGAAACCCTCGATTTTAGCAGAGACAATTTTTCTTTTGTTTGAAACAAAAACTTTCCTCTCACGGTTCTGTATACATATGTATACAGTCCTGTTTGCACATATTCCTCTCGGTTACTTTAGTTACCAACGTCTTAAACAATTGAGCATTACATAATGTAACATAATGTACATAATGTAAGCAGGTAAGGATTCATGCATAAGTGAAAATTTAAACTTTTACATTTTTCAATATATTTTAATGAAAGTGTCACGAATGAATTGAAGAGATTCTCCCGATGAAAATGAGCGCAAACGCATCAGTCGAGCTATTTTCAATATCATTTTTATCGCTGCATTGTGTATGAATACAAATTATTCGATTACACTCGAGTTTGAACTCATTTTCGCCGGGAGAATCCACAATTCATTCGTGACATGTTCATAAAAATGTATTGAAAAATGTGACAGTTTAAATTTTCACTGATGATTCAAGATTCATGCACTTTGCATGATTTCTTACCTGCATACATTGTATGTCGATGGACGGTCGCTGGTTTTTACGTCAACGCTCTATTTATGGCAGCGCGTTTATTCGTGCTGGCAAAAGTTATTTGAATGTTTATTCGAAGTTTTCAATTATAAGAGATTATATATCTTAATATTATAATTATTAAGTGTTAAATATACATGGGACTTAGAAATGTAAGTCGTATAAAAGAAGTTTTGTTCTTTCAATTTGAAACATGTGCAGTTTTCAGATTTGTCTCTGTTTTATAATTTATGCTTAATACACAAAATGGATCAATTTAACTAACGTTTTAACTAACTTTTTAGAGAATTGGTCATGCTATTTGTTAATATCTCGTCAAGGTACCCCAATTTAAAAAAAAATCATCTCTCTACATTAACTTGTCGCACAGAAAACCTCAATTTTTCCGGATCTGCTAGATAAAACGGGCGAGATCAATTTCAGGCACCACGAGCTTGTCGCGTAGCGGGCTCTCCCCAATCCGCTCCCGCCGCGTGCCCTCCGTTTGCATACTGGATCTCCGTGATCTTGATAAGAGAAGCCACTGAATGGATTATTCTAAAAATTAAGGAACAGATAATTTAATTCTTTCCCCACAATTCGTCTAAATTTCAACTCTTAATGTTAACAATTGATGTTACAGTGATTTTTCAAAGAAAAACAAATTGTCGCGACTACTGATTGATTTAGAGTAAAATATTTTGTTTTAAAATTTGTAGCCAAGTTTCAGTTATTGAATAGTCTATACGGTAATTCAAAAGAATAAAAAATGACGACTTGTAAAAGGGTCTATTTCGACAGTTTTAATTCTTTTGCAACTGAACATCTGCACCGATGTTAACGTACTATATCTAAGTTTTTAGGTAGTAAAAATACTCGCGTTTTTTATTTGAACCTTTTTTCCCTAAAATCATTATATTTTCTTCTGCATGCGAAAAACATGTTTTTCACATAGTTTCGAATTTTTTTAACAATATTTACGAGTCACATACGTCAGAGATGGGCATTAACTAGTTAAAAAATTATTTAAATAACTATTTGAATAAAAGATACTTTATCTTTTATCGTTACTCAAAGCTTGAATAAAAAACGTAACTTTATCGACGAGCGTCGATTAAATAACTTTATTCAACGAGAATTATCCGATGAGTAAAAGTTACTTTTTGTAATCATGGCGTTTCACTTATAGCGTTGCCGTTACTTTCATCTTTCACTTTTAACTTTATCCGAAAACTTCGAGTAAAGCCTCAAAATAGCTTTGGGCCAAGGGTATTCTACACAAGCATATTCTAGCCTGTCCGTGTGACCTCTGCCCCCACTACGTCCTACTCGGCGACACCCCAACACAAGCGTTTTCTACCTCTGTTCTGTGCGCTCTGCTTCGGGTGCCTCGGCAAAAGTCCTACGTCACACGTTTACGACGCGACGGTCGAGTGGCCCAAGCCAGGTCAAAAATCCCAAATCCCAAGCAACCTAAAGTTTACGTCCTAAACGCGGAGAGCTGCATGATTTCTCTCACGCGCTCATGATGAAGACCTCGTCCGAAACCCCGTCCGAAACCCCGTTCGGATCCTGATGCGACGGTTTTACTTTTTATTTTTAATTATTGTATAATTTCATTTTGTAAATTGCCAGTAAAATGAAAGGTTCGAAAATATTAATTTAAGAAGCATTTTACAAAAATGGTTGATGTATTTATTCCTCTTTAATATTTAAATTTTATATTACACAAATACATATTCTCTTATATATACAAAAATTATTCTTACAATTAGATGTTACCTTTATTTTAAATCCATTACATTAATATGTTACGTACAGTGAAATGAAAGCTTGGAAGATATTAATTTAAGAATCTTATACGTACGAAAGACCTTTAGAAATAACTTCCCTAATTTTATATTTTTTCTGCACGGTCACAGCGGCTATTGCTATCGAACAAAACTTTCTTTTACTCATTGTATACAGTTATTTCCCTTTTTTAATCTCGTTGTCAGAAGGTTCGACATTTGGTCGACAGCCGTTTTCGTCCGCGCGGTACTAGCAGAATTCGGAACAAAAGGGTCATAAACCTGTACCCTTCGAGTACGCGCTTAGTAACCAACTTAATGGTTTGCAAATGTACACGTTACCCTGAGGGGAGGTTTTACTTTTCCATGACGTATTGGAAAATCCAACAGATTTCTCCTCCTTCAGGGTAACCAATCAGTGGACAATATTTTTAGCAACCGCCTTCATCCTAAACGCAAGAAATGCTAGTCAGCCAGTTTTTAAGTGACTTCAGTGAGCTTCGCGTCGTGAGTAAACTCTGACCTGCGATTCCCGTTAGTCTGAAAAACTTTTCTGTGTTGTATTTTCTTATTGTTACCCCTCATAATGGATACGTACCAAGGTGATTCAGCAATCGAAGAAGGACCTGTTTTGGCAAATGAACAATTGCCAGGTATTTTAAATGGAAAGTATTTTAAAGTTTCTGTGCGTCAGGATAAAAGTGTTATTGGCTTGTGCCAAATTTGTTTACCCAATAACAAAGAAATAAAGGAGCATTTGACCTCGTCGTCAAATTTTCGCTCACACCTCAAGCGGAAACATCTTACAGAATTTGAACAATATAATGCCGAACTGCAAAATAGGAGACAACGCATAAACGTAGAAGACTCTACACGTGTCCGAAAAGAAGAGAAGAGGACCGACCGCGATCAATTTGAACTGGACGTGACGAAATATGTGATCAGTGCAATGATTCCCCTAAAATCAGTGGAAGACATTTATTTTCGCCAAATGTTTAAGAACCTAGGACATTCGGAAAAAGTGACCAATATAAGCCGACGCACAGTAGGACGAGTAATGAACAACCTGTTTTTGAAAAATATTTATCAAATTAAACAACACTTGAAAACAGTTTCATATGTTTGCACCACGGCAGATATATTTTCTGCACGAAGAAGAAGTTTCTTCGGTGTAACAGTACATTGGATTTCCTCAAAGTATGAGAGGAAATCAGCGGCACTTGCATGTCGTCGCTTCGCGGGTGTCCATTCATTCGATAAGATAACGGATATGTTGAAGACAATTCACGGAGAATTTGGCCTGACAACTGATAAAATCGTGGCTACTATCACAGATAACGCTAGTAACTTTGTTAAAGCATTTAAACTATTTGGCATAAATGAATCTTGTATTACAATAGAAGATGAAGAGGGCAATTCATCGGATTCATCGAGTTCATCGACAGAAGAAGAAGAAGAAGAAGAAGAAGAAGAAGAAGAAGAAGAAGAAGAAGAAGAAGAAGAAGAAAGAGAACAAGAAGAAAATACCAACAGGATACTCATAGATTTTGTATTGCCCCGACACATTCGATGTGCGGCACATACCTTAAGTTTGTGCGTAACGACGGATATGATGCAAACGATCCGCGGAAATGATTTGCTATCAGCGATTCACACGGGAGTCATGGAAAAGTGCAATATTTTGTGGAAGGCCGCTATGAGGCCAAAATCAGCTGAAGAAATAGAGAGGATTATTGGCCACACCTTAAAAAGACCTTGCGAGACTACGTGGAATTCCTTCTATGATTCCCTAACACAAATAATGGAAAATGAAAACAAAATTATTGAAGTAGCAAGAGTTTTGGGAATCAAAAATATATTAAGAGAAAATGACTTCCTATACATAAAAGAACATTCAAGATGTACGTCACCGATAGCAAGAGCAATAGATATTTTGCAAGGAGAAAACGATATCTTTTACGGGATATTACTACCTTGTCTATTGTCTCTTCAACGAACGTTGAAAGATTTAACAGAACACACGTGGACATTTTGTGGGTCTCTGAGTGCATGCCTCCTTGCTAGTTTAGAAAATAGATTTACAAATTATTTCAATTTCAATACACCGGAGGCAAATAATGTTGCACTTGCGGCATTGACACATCCGCAATTTAAAAACCGGTGGTTCCCGTGTATAGAAGAATTTTATCGTGATGAACTCATGGAACTGTTCAAGAAAACGATCACACAGGAACTAAAAAACAACAACTCTTCGGTCACAGCCATGCCCACAGCCACAACATCATCAACACATGATGATTTTTTTTATTTCGATGACAATCCAACGGATCAAATTATAGACTACACATCAAAAGCATCATTGCAGGTCAGTAAATTGTTACCTAATTGGTAAATACATGTATTTTTGTCAAGTTAATATAATGCAGTAT
The DNA here is from genome assembly GCF_001272555.1 of Dufourea novaeangliae. NCBI lineage: Eukaryota > Metazoa > Arthropoda > Insecta > Hymenoptera > Halictidae > Dufourea > Dufourea novaeangliae. Next base: position 80,099 of record NW_015374063.1, on the reverse strand, counting down.
GTATGTTATTAATTTTAAAAAATTTTGTTTTACAGATGCTACATTTCTTGGAAGAAAGAGATAAAGATTGGAAAATTTTAGAAAAGTACCCGGAAGTGAAGAAAATCTTTTTTAAATATAATACACCACTGCCGTCGTCTGCATCAGTAGAAAGATTGTTTTCATATGCGACGATCACCAATTCACCGAAGTGTAACAGACTTTCCGACAGTAACTTTGAGAAGAGAGTTATTCTGAAAGCAAACTTGAATCAGTTGGAAAAGTGAAAATGCTGCCGTCAGTATCAGGTACTATTGATTGCATTTTAGAATTGCCTAATAAAGTTTTCCTTCCCTACGTGAAGGAAACGTTGTACTGGAAAACTTATTTAACTTTTCCTTCCCTACGTGAAGGAAACGTTGTACTGGAAAACTTTATTAGGCAATTCTAAAATGCAATCAATAGTACCTGATACTGACGGCAGCATTTTCACTTTTCCAATGATATACATATAGTAGGACTCCTATAATAGGAGTTACAAGACTTAGGCGCGGTGGTGGCCGCCGCGGGGGTTTTAGTGGGTGAGAGTCCCACACTACCTCGGAGTCCCACCCCAGGACTCCGAGGTGTGCATAATGCATTTCCCCCGCGAAAAAAAAAAAAAAAAAAAGGAGTTACAAGATTTCAAGGGTCACGAGTGTTGTTTAACCCTCCGAGCACGGGGCACGGAAGCATGGTCATCGATCCCTATTTTATTTCTCACCCCACACATACATTCTACTAATATGCTTATGAATAAAATACTTTAATTTAATCAACTGTTTCCTTTTATATTCCTTTTCCCATTTTCATTACTAACTTTTATGCAGTATGTTTTAATTTTTATGCAATTTTTTAAACTTTATGTATAAACTTAGTAAACCTCGTGGTATTTTTAACTTTTATGTAACATTATTTTAATTTGATTTAATAGTAAATAAAATGTATAATATAAATTTGTTAAATAGAATTTTTTTATTATTCTGTTACGAACAGTGTTGAATAGAATTCGATCTACTAACTAGTATGTCATACGTATACATTTCATTTCTAATGACCTCCCAAACCATTTTATACAAACAAATAGCTAATCAGAATTACTTTTTGTTGAAAGTCTAATTCGACTGGACTATTATTCTAGCTGGAAAAAGGTATTTGATATTTTTTTCAAAGCTTTCAAATAAAGATACAGATGAAAGATGAAAATGTAATTCGACACTATGGATGAAACGCTCTATTAATAAAGTCGAGGGAGCCTCACTCGACGCTGTCTCCGTGTGGGCCGACCGCGACAGGGATGGTACCCCCAGTACCACCCCTCGGCCATGGCTGCCCCGGGGGCGGCGCGAGGAGTCACTGCGGCAATGATCCCAAAACTCGCGCGCTCGCGGGCAAGAACAAGAAATGAATAAAATACTTTCTCTTCAACTGGGATTCGATCACTGAACTTCCAGATTTGCACGCCATGCACCCAGTCACTTCGCCGTTGCGGATCTCCCCCCTTAACTCCTTGCATGTATGTGTGTTGTTTGTTTCCTTTGAGTCGACGTGAAATACAGCTTCGCTGGTATTAACATTTCAGCTTTAGAATAAATTGTAATACTTGTCATATGAATTGAATGCCTTTTGTATCTGGAATCATATTAACAATAAAGTAATACTTGAGAGTGAAGTCGTAAAAGTTTTTCTCAAAACCATTATTTGGAAAATGGTTACCACGATATTTCAAATTCTATTTGTCCGATGCCCACTTTGTGCACACATCTTTAGCAGTTCGTCTATACCAGAACTGAGCCAAAATAGTTTTCTTCTTTAATTTCACATCCCGAAAAAGACAAAAAAAAATCGCAAAAATCGATAATTCATTTTCAAATTGCAGCCATTTTCCAAATTTTGAACATTTCAAATCTGGCATTTGCGATAGCAATATCCGAATAATTTAAGAATCTTTTTAGTTTTTGTTGTTATTTCAAATGAACAGAACGACCAGAATTATGGTAACCAATCGAGCAATTTTTTTCGTGGTGGTTAAATTTCATGGGCTGCAATGTCATCTTTATTTCGTTATGATATACATATAATAAACATACAAAACAAACGCCCTTAACAGAAATTCCTGAAAAAATTTAACAAAATCGAATGCCACAATACAATATCCCCTTAAATGTCCAATTTATTAACACCCTTGTATAAATTCAATTGCAGCTGTCAAATGCAACCCGTACCCCATGGTTATTAAGACACTGGCTGCCTTGAATTGCGGTTTCGATTGCGCCTCTGAGGTATTGAAGTCTTTACTATCGTCAGTTGACCTGACAGCGTTCCGCTAACTATTCTGTCGCCGATAAACAAATGTAATTGAACTGTTCGAAACAGCAAGAAATAAGGGAAGTGATGTCGCATGGTGTATCCGCGGAACGAATCATTTTCGCGAATCCAACGAAGCTGCCCACGCACATAAGGTTCTCGAGGAAAGTGAACGTCGAGAAAATGACCGTGGACAGTGAGACGGAACTGATGAAAATCAAAAAGTATTTTCCAGAAGCAAAGTAGGTTTCCTTGTTTTTGTTTCAATAGATTAAACATGTTTTTCGCCTGTCATGAATATTTATCAGAATAGTGATTCGCATTCGATGCGACGCTGTCATCTCGATGGTGTGTCTCGGAACGAAATACGGTTGTGATCCGGGCGATGAAGCTGTTCGCTTGATACACCTAACGAAAGATCTCGGTTTGACATTGCACGGATTCAGCTTTCACGTGGGAAGTCCCTGCGGCGAGGCGGCCGCTTACGGAAGAGGCATCGAGATATGCAAAAGATTGATCGACATTGCTAGAACGATTGGTTGTCACGATGCCCAGTTGATCGATATCGGGGGAGGGTTTCCTGGGGAAACTGGATCCCGATTGGACCAAGTGAGATTATTTAATTTTTATTTCCATATAGACTGACAAAAAATTTGTTCACGGAAGGCTACCGCAAAATTCACGAAAATTTATTCATGGGAGAATGTCGGAGCTGTTTGACGGAATTATGCACCAAGTTTTGCGGGTTTTGTTTTAAAAGTACGGAAAATCCATCAGGTGGTACAACTGACAATGAAGTTTTTATGTGGAAAAATAAGATTAAAATGTATAGTGAAATTTGTTTATACAAGCTTTTGTTTTCGAGATAATCGTGCTTGCAGATTTGTCTGCCTTGCACATGCTATGTGTATAATAGATTTTATATATTTATTCAATGTTAAAGATAAAGATAATTATAATTTGCATTAGTATTATATCATAAACTATAGAGTAAACTATCATTTCGCAAAAATTTACTGCAAGTAATGTACTAAATTTACCGTTTTATAATTTACCAAACTTACATATATAGTTTATATACCTACCAATTTCATAAGTTTCATTAAATTGTTATAGAATAATATTTATTCTTTTATTAACGGATACCTAGTCTGAAAATATTGTTTGTAAACATTTGTTAGTTGGTTTTTATAGTAGTTGTATATACAGGCTGTAACATAAATGTTATCCGACCCGGAAATGGGGCACTCGGGGAGTGAATTGGAACAACTTTTTCCTTAGCAACAATGTAATCTGAGTGATTCAATGAGGCTTCGTTACCGAGATATTAACGAAAAGCCGCGACAAATCAGAGCGCGAGTTTGCCAGCCGAGTTCCTGCGCTAGCGGTGGCTACGCGCTATGCTTGTACTACGAAGCTCCGAACAAGTAGGTCAGCATGCATCGCAGGAATCTGCGTATAATAGCAAATAAAAAAGACGTAACAAATAAAATCATACATTTTATCATCTGTCGTTTGTTATTTAAAGAGATTACTGAATGAAACGTAAATGCAGCCAAATTATGTGTAACGTAAAAAGACGAATGCACACTTACATTTTTGTAAATTCCTTTTTACGAATTTGTAAATTACCTTTTCAAATAACGTGTGAACGAAAAGGTAATGTAACAGAGAATGAACGAGAAGTGATCGGAGTTCGGTCTTGGTATAAAAATTCGTAGTTTAATAACGGGCAACAATGTTACTGATAATGAATAAGTTTCTTCAAAAAGCCCGAAGAAAAATTTAGGTATAGACACTTACAGAATTATCGCCGGAAATAAATCATAGCTTGCGTTAAATTAAAAAAATAATCAGCAATAAATTGATTAGAACTCACTCTTTCGGAAATTCACCTGCAGTTTGCAAACCTGTGTCACTAGGTCACTGAACCGATTCTGGTCATCGACTGCCGAAACGGTTTATGGCAGGGTATCGCCCAGTTCCCAGGTGATCGCAGGTATACCTCACCAGCCGAAGTTAAAGGTTGCAACCTCAAGTGCGTCCGGGATATTCCACCGAATACGTATTCACTACACTGCACGTCTACTAACACTGATCACCCGACACAATCACTTAATGTATTTTTAATCCAACGTGTTGTTCCTACGTTAGGAAAATTCGTGACCCCTGAAATGGCCGATTGTTTTCAATTTATCAGATGTTTTACGTAGCCAAACACTTGCACATCAGCAGCCGCATATCCGTTATTCTGTACATACCACCAGAACATTGCGTAATACTCCCGTGAACTGAACATCACTGTCGCCCGATTGCTAACCGACTGACAGAATTTTTCCGAAAGGACTTCCTCTACCCCCAAGTAGTTTCCCATCGTTACATTGTGAGGTCACTCCCACCGCGGCAACAAGATGTAGGTAAAAAGAAACCAGCGTTCTAGGAAAACACGTGCTTTGCAGAAGTGCAACGAACGAACCGTCGTGCAGTTTCACCGAATATCCCGAACGCACTTGACATTACAACCCTTAATTTCGGCTGGTGAGATATACCTGCGATCACCTGCGATCACTTGCTATCTGGGCGATACCCTGCCATAAACCGTTTCGGCAGTCGATGACCAGGATCGGTTCAGTGACCTAGTGACACAGGTTTGCAAACTGCAGGTGAATTTCCGAAAGGGTGAGTTCTGATCAATTTATTGCTGATTATTATTTTCTTAATTTAATGCAAGCTGTGGCTTATTTCCGGCGATAATTCTGCAAGTTTCTGTACCTAACTTTTTCTTCGGGCTTTTTGAAGAAACTTATTCATTATCAGTAACGTTGTTGACAGTTATTAAACTACGAATTTTTATACCAATACCAAATTACGATCACTTCTCGTTTATTCTCTGTTACATTACCTTCTCGTTCACACGTTATTTAAAAAGGAAATTTACAAACTCGTAAAAAGGAATTTACAAAAATGTAAATGTGCATTCGTCTTTTTACGTTACACATAATTTGCCTACATTTACGTTTCATTCATTAATCTCTTTAAATAACAAACGACAGATGATAAAAGGTATGATTTTATTTGTTACGTCTTGTTTATTTGCTATTATTATACGCGGTTTCCTGCGATGCATGGTGACCTACTTGTTCGGAGCTTCGTAGTACGAGCGTAGCGCGTAGCCACCGCTAGCGTGGGAACTCGGCTGGCAAGCTCGCGCTCTGATTGGTCGCGGTTTTTCGTTAATATCTTGGTAACGAAGCTTACGATTACAGTACAAGTTGTTCTAATTCCCCCCCCCCCCCCAGTGCCCCATTTCCGGGTCGGACAACATTTATGTTACACCCTGTAGAAACATACTTACTGGACTGAAAATAAAGTATAAAAAATTATTTATTTTTTCTCGTTTGTATTGTTTCATTCATCGTATTTAACTTTTTGGAAAACACCTGTATTTATGTTTCATAATGTTAAATATTATGATGTTTATCTTTTCATCTCTTTGTACTTAGTTTGCCAGTGTAATCAATGACGCGATTCAGGACGTTGATCCAAGTATCAAGATTATCAGCGAACCAGGACAATATTACGTGACATCGGCATTTACTTTAGCGTCGTACATACACACGAAAAAGATACTCTCTCGGGAAGAGAAATTGATCAGAATGTACTACGTAGGTTGCGGTGTGTACACTTCATTTATAGAAGAGCTACTGGGCGTGAGAGCTAGAATTCCAATCACGTTGGACAAGGTACTAGCACAATTTCCCAAACATAATGATTAGACTGTATATTCTAAATGGATATTCATCTAAAGTAGTAGATGTACAAATAAGTAATTCACTATGTTTTATCAAATTCAGTAATTTTTTCTGGAGGAACTCAGAAGTCTATGCCAACTCAGTGATACTTTACCTCGACCTTCAGCGGCAACAGTCATTTTAAAAGAAGAAAAGGGTAGAAAGATGTTTTATATGTAAACAATGTTACCAACCTATTAAAAAGAATTAGTGGATTACTTAATAGTACACGTAACAGATTTCGACGGGTTAATAACACTGTTCAACATGTAAAAAGTTTTGCTATTTTCGGCCGATGTTTGTGATAGATCTTTATGGTCTGAATATGAATCTGCAAACCGTTTCTACTCAGCACGTCGGATTCTTGAAAAAATGAATTTTCAAGAAAATTGTAAATTTTCAATTTTGGAACTGTGTTATGCTTTTATAGTAATGGTTATTCAGTTTCTTTTGACACGAAATAATTCTGTGGACTTTTCCGAACAAAATGTTGTATTATAGATATCTAAATGTTTAACTAATGTTCAAAGTGAAATGGACACCCAAAACGGATCAATTTTTGCTGATATTTTTCACTTTATTTCAAAAACTAATGATCTAGCAGAAAATCTAACCATATCACACGACAGAGACGACCCTGTCGAGGAAACTGCCAAGGAAACTTACAAAATCTATTTTGTTTTCACTAGAGAACCGAAATAGGTCAGCAAAACACGCGGTGGCGTCAGTGGTACTCAATGACGGCGGTCGCCTTGCCTGCCACTCAGCGTAAAGGCTGCCGTCTAGGGATGACTCGATACAAGTACATACGAGTACATTAATCGATATCTTTGTTTCGGTACTGAGTAAGTATCGATACCTTCATACAATACTAGCAATGAGTGAAAGTATTGATACCTTGGCGGTATCTGTTCAACGCTACAGCCGTCCATTTGAGAGTATCTCGCACGAGTTACGCTCGAGAGTACTGTCACGACATACAAAAAGCGAGTGGATAATGTGGATACACCTCTGAGAATTACTGTCCGAGAGCATCGCTTAACTGTATGTCAACTGTGTTTGCTGTATGTCGTGACAGTACTCTCGAGGGCAACACACGCGAGATACTATCAAATGGATGGCTGCCTTTACGACATACAATAAACACAGATAGTGGACATACAGTTGAGCGATTCGCTCACGAGAAATACTCTCGAGAGCAACTTGCGGCAGTCAATAATATTCTATCCGACAGTCGCTCGCCGAGAACAAAATAATTTTGTACTTCTGTGAGAACTGTCGCGCGAGAAATATAATGTCCGGCAAGAAAAATTGGTGTGAAAACGAAATCAACAATGTAATTACATTTTGATTGAATTTTGATTTAATTACGCTTAGTTCAAAACAAACTGTAGGTCAGACGAGCACGGACGAATCTCTATGACGTTTTAATGACTATCTGAGAGTAAAAACTCTGGCAGCTACTTTCGTTCCACTGTCACCGCCGCGTGTTTTGCCGAACTATTTCGCTTCTCTATTGAAAATAAAACGGATTTTGTAACTTTTCTTGACACCTTCCTCCGCAAAAAGGTCTGCTCTATCGCGTGATATGGTTAATTTTCTCCTAGACCCTTAGCTTTTAAATAAATTCAAAAATATAATCAAAATAATAACTATTATAGTAACAACAATTTACATCATTTTGTTCAGAAGAGTCCAACGAATTATTTCTTGTCAAAAGAAACTGAATAATCGTATAATTCGAATCAAATATTCGTTTATAAATAAATTTCTTCGAAGAATGTATTTTTCTTATACATACATATGAAGGAGAAACATTTCTTGAAAACAACGTCCCACTAAAATGTTCTTTCAGCTATGTAATACCGTCTTACATTTTAAATAGTAGTGTCTTTAGTATGAAACATTTTATACTGTTCCAGCCAGCGAGTGATGAAAAATTTTTGTCATGGGTTTGGGGCCCAACATGTGACTCGTTTGACTGTATACTAAAGAGCGTGTCACTGCCAGACCTCGAAATCGGTAATTGGCTGATATGGAGGGATATGGGCGCGTACAGCATTGCCATCTCTTCTACGTTTAACGGTTTCAAGGAACCCGTAGTGTACCCGTTCACCAGGAAAAGTAAATGGTTGGTAGAATTTATGTTATAGAATTTTTAAAATTATTCTTATAAAGTAAAAAGAATATAGCTGATTTTTGAACGTTTATTGAATTTCAGAGAAGCTATTACCACATATCGATTTTAATTTCGGTGTAACAGGAACGAAAATTCTAATTCGAATTTTATTTCAATTAATCTAGTAACATTTTCACCTCATTATTATTTATTGAATTTAACTTGAAAAAGTCATGCAACTCTGAATTAGACAATTCCGTGAGAGTATTTTTTACTGTTCATTTAGGCTTTAATTAGTTTTTCTGTACATCTGGAAAATTAATGTACCCTGGTAAGTTCACGACGTAAACAATTATTCTCTAGTCGATTGTTGCTAAAATCATGAATGAAAAAAATTTGTAACGTATTATAACCTAATAACATTCACAGATCTGTTGATGTCTGTTTAATGTGTAAGTATTACGAGACGATTAAAAATTAATTATTCATTTTTTAACATTTGTCACGCAGAAACTCACGAAGAAAGTTGCCAATGAATTGTTCTGTATAAATTAGACTGTTAAAGGCAAAGTAATAGATTTTTAAAAATCTTCTACTACATTCTGTGTAAATCTAGTCACGTTCACTGTTTAGAAAGCAATCATGCGAACAATTGAAAACGTTTCCATGAAAGCGTAATTAAAGGTGTCTTTATCTTGAATTGTGAGTAAGCGTGTGCCTTTTCATATAATTTAAATATCCATTCTTATACGAGCCCTTTGTCATAGTTTTAGAATTATTGTAGTAATATAAGGCAGGAAGAAGCACTGAAACTTCCATTAACTTTATAATCATGTTTTAAGTGTTTTATTGCTATGCTATTATAATGAATTTTAGTATCGACGTAAAGTTGCTACAGAAGTTCTATTTGTTACGCGAGGAAGAAATTCCACTATTTTACTAAAAAATAATTATGTATTAATAAATATTTATGACAAAAAGCATTACATTTTGTTGAAAAGAAATTGACAAAAAAAATTTGTGCAGTAACGCAATACTGTAAGAGTTCGGCCCGTTCGCCCTGTGGGCATGCGAGTTCATGGGGTCACTGCTGCGGTGACCCCTCGCGCTGCTCGCGGGGCTGCTAGGCTGAGGTGGTGGTACTGGGGGTACCATCCCTGTCGCGACCAGCCCAAAGAAGGACAGTGTTGAGAGGTGACCCTTCGGCACTGTAAGATGGAGGAGGCAGGACGGATTAAAAGCCGTCTCTGGGCGGGGGGGGGGTGGAATACCACCCCCCCTTCTGAGGAGAGTTCTTTCCCCGTTGGGGGAGGAGCATGGGCGGTCCCGGTCGCGGATATGTGCGTCGGTGTTCCCGTGGCAGGCCCTTACGCCCGGGAGGGTCACCGAGGGGTTTTTAGCGTAGTGTAATCTCGCACAGTCCATCTCCGCCCCCAGCGGAGACGGTATCGCCTTTTCAAGGCTTTCTCCCCGTCAAAAAAAAAAGAATTCGGCCCATTCTGCGTTTGCTATGTATAATAACTGTATACCAGGTGTGTGCGTATTGCGAATCGTTTTATCACCTCGATTTACAGATGCGTAAACAGATGTCATAGAACTCACACAGTGAACACACAACAATCAGAACCCTTAAAATAGTATCTTCTATGTAATACCTTCATACAGTAAATATTTCGTTATTGTAAAGAGTTTGTTCTTATTATAAATTCCCAATATGTTCTCAATAAAGATTACGTCGTCTTTATACATATGTATATAGGACATTCGATGAATTCACATCATATCAAACCTCTAGCGGCGGTGTGATATTAAAAATTAATCTGACAGAATAGCAAATACTCTGTGAATTTATTAACCAAAATAAAAATTCATTTACAAGTAACTTATGTACATATGAACGGGGTTAACAAACGCTTTGTTAGGGAAATCATGTACGATGTTATACAGATTAAATAAGTTCGTGACTTCATCTACGTAATCATGAGTCTAATTGTTTGAAGTAGCGTTAAGTCCGTCCCATCTGTATAGAAAAAAAGATAGAAAAAAATCATCAGAAGTGAGTACATGAACAGGACTTATTCATTCAGAAATTACTCACTCTTTTGCAGTCTGACACGAGCCTGGTTTCATTCCCGCACTTACTTCTGCGTTGTATAAATCCAAACCACTTATCACGTCCTCTCTTGGTAATTCTGTTGCCAATGAATCTCGTACCTTTAAAATGTACAACGACACGTTTTTTAATTTCAATGATTTTATATTGACGTTGGGGAAGTATTTAACACGTTGGCTGACAGACTTATTGTCGTTTTCAACATTTCAGTTTCTGACAGTCGTTGCTAATAATACGCTCTGTGAGAGAAGTTTAATGTCTAAATAGCAGTATATACAATTTTGTACATATGATCGATAAGAAACTAATTAAAGAAGCGTTATCAGACAGGGTGGACCAATATAACATTATTAGGTTGTGGCACAATAAATGTCACTTTTGAACTGCAGTGTTTAAACGATTATAAGTTGTCTTGAAAAGAACATTTTCAATTAAAGTAGATCTGCCTGGATCGAAACTCTGTTGCCAGCAACTCACAAGCTTCACGATTCCATGTGTACCGATGGGCTAAAATGAAGTGCGTTGAAAAATGACATTTACTATTCAATAACATAATACATATCAGCTTGAATATCTCTGAAACTACAGGAGACAACATGTTTCAAACGAAAGTTATTTGACGTGAAAAGGGTCATCGATTAAGATTGTAAGAATTTAATTAGAAAATAACTTTTCATAACAGTTTCATGTCTAGTCGAAGAACCTGAAAGGGCACTATTCTGTCATAATTTTATCGTGGCAATTAACTATCCAGTTTTGATTGAATATTAGTAATCATGAGAATTGCAATTACAAAATAATCTATTATTTCATTTCAAATGATACGTATTCAATTCAGTATAAAATTTCAAAATATTCTGTCTTTTCTGGACGAATTACTTGAATAAAACTGGGCTCATGCTTATGTAACATACTGCGTTTGAAAATTCATAAATTAATCGAGAAGACAAATTAATTTTGGTTTGTCAGTTAACGTGTTTATGAAAATTTTTTTTCTTTACCGCTTCCACAGCTTTAAATACACGAATTAAGTTCCTTCCAGCGAGTTTCTCAAGGTCCTCCCTGGTCCATCCAGGTTCCACGTTACTTTCGTACAGACGATCGAATAGATCTGGGTATTTAGAAACGTCTTCTAAACCTTCAGGCACTCTGGAATATTTTGATACATTTTCTTCCTTTCTCATATGAGCTTTTTAAATTTATTTTCTGCAATGAAAATACTCACTGACTTATGCCATCATAGTCGGCGCCAATACCAACGTGATCTGGTCCGATAAGATTGCGAATGTAGTTAATGTGATCTATAAAAAGAGAAATCGGTGACACCTGGAGATAAGGTTATAATTAATTTTCTTAAATATCTTTGAAGTATAAAACTTAACATTTGTATAGGATCGTTTATTGCAGCATATCTTTTTCAATAGGAAATTCGTAATTCATATTCGCTTTCACAAATGAAATAAACAAATCCCGCAACTATTTCAATCGTGCACAAGGCGATAATTTATAATATTTATTTAATTATTTATTATAAATATAATAAATATTTTTAAAATATCATTAACGATCCTTTTGCTATCACTGGATTGAGTACGTTTGCGCGAATAATATATTCGCCGAATCCGTATTTGAATAAACAGTTTATTTTATATATTACGGCGCTCTCTTTTTGAAAATAACGTAAAAAATCTAATTTTTCTTTTCTATTGTTCTTATCTGTTTTAATTTTTTTGAAGATTTTTGTTTCATTGTTTTTTTTACACATTTACATGTGTCACAAACGTATGGAGTAGTCTAACTATCGCATTGTCTTTTTGCAAAAGCATATGAATGTCGAAGTCAGTTAACTTGTCTTCGATTGTCAGTGAATCTTGATTATGAATCATACCAATGACGTCTTGTATCGTTGCGTTCCTCGACGAGTTGCAATTCACGAAGTGCGAGTAAAAGTTCACCATCACGATTCCGTTGTTTTCTTTCTGAGAATCACATTCAAGATCACGTGCCTCGCACAGTTAGAAGATATCCACGAAAAATCAAGAAAGACACTTACGACTGAATGAAGCACGTCATCAGGAACATTGCGATAGTTATTGCAAATGCTGAAAGCCGACGAATGAGAAAATATAATTGGAGCCTTCGTTACTGCAAGTACTTTTCTCATGACGTTATGGGACACGTGTGCCAGATCGACCAACATTCCGAGTCGATTCATCTCATGGACAACTACCTAAATTAAATTGTAGAACGCATGGATCTTTATCCACATGAAAATTATATATGGCGATGGTAATGATATAATGAGGTTGTCAACTTATTGTTAATCGAGCCGTTCACAGGTCCAAGTGACTATCTCCACTTTTTAATTTTTTTCACATTTTAATGCCAAAGAACTTGAGTAATGATTAATTATATAATTTTGTTAGTTTTCTCAACTTATAGTTTAGTGGAGTTCATTACTTTGGCAAATGAACGACTCAGTTAACGATCTCGAGAACGACTTGGTATCAAGTACCCAAATAGCAAAAAAACGTCCTATATACGTCCGATGGACGTACGTTCCGGACGTTCTGTACATTCGGAGGGTATCCCGAAAAGGTCCATTTGTCCCCGTTAGGTCCTCGTTAAGATCTTTAAATGTCCTAGGAAAGTCTCCTATTTACAAAGTGGAACGTCCTGAGGACGTCCAGTGTCAACATTCTAAGAACGTTTCCCGAATGTGTAAAAGTAACATTCCTTGTACGTTTTGGGAACGTTTAAAGAGACTTTAAAAACACTATGGTAATGTGTTAAAAGACGTATAAGAAACATTTCCCAAATGTTTACAATTGCGGTTAGGTTTCATTCTGTACAAGGTGACAGGAGTTAGGTTAGGTTGGTTTGTGTTTAACAAATGAAAGATTAACTTTCCTGCGATTTCCGCACTTAGTAGAAATTAGATCTAGTTAGTTCCTGTTAATAAATAAAAGGTTAAATTTCCTATAAGGAATTATAATGACAATATAGGTCTGGGGATTATGATCTCCAAGTACATTGTTTTTATTTCTATTTTCACAGCAAAACTCTGATTCTGTGTTGGTTAGAGACAGTTTAAGAAAAAACATGTTTTTTCAACTTTCTTGAGGTTTTCGCACAAAACCACTAGTGTCGGTACACAGCTTTATTGATTCTTTAAAGACTGACACCTTGTTTATAGGGTTCCATCACCTTGTACGGAATGACATTGGCAAAACTACTATACGAAACCATCAAAAATTTAAATCTTGAGAACATCCGTAGGACTTTTGGGACGGACGTTTCTAGAACATCTGAAATTTAAGTCTTACGAACGTCCTAGGGATGTCCCAAATGGACGTAGGATATTCGGATATAAACTGGACATGAAATGGACGTCTTTAGAATGTACGGTGCTATCTGGGTAGTGAAATAAGAGAAATATTTTAAAAATATAAGTGATGATCGTCGCCTCATGTGTTTACTTGAGACTATATAGAAGAAAGTATGAGGCACATGGTTTTAATGAAAGAAGTTACTTGATTACTTTTTCGTCAAGGATTAGTATTCAGTAAAAATTACTAAGATTCTGCATTAAAATCCGCTATACTATAAATCCCATATATGTATAATAAATATATTAAAACTTTCAACTTACTACCCCAAAATCTGTAAGGTTGTGGACAGAATTTTCATTTATCGGCGATGCATCAGCCCTGATAAAATGTAACAAAACGCTCGTTTAATTTTTATACTTATTTGGTTCATATCGTTTATGTATATTTGACATGTAGAATAACTGTGGACTATGGTCGCTAATAATCAAGAAGTTGATGCGACCTTAAACCAAAAGAAAGTTGCGTAATTCTTTGAGAAACAGTATTTCACGAGCAACAATCCAATATTTCTACTGGTTCCAATTGTATTGTACCATCATTTCAATGAGTCTGTTAGCGATCATATGAATTTAATAATTATTTAACGTACCATGGTGTGTTGCAAGAATGGGTCAACGTAAGATAACGAACACCAAGTTCGTAATAGAGTCTGAGTACCGCCAGACTTGAATCAATGGAGTGACCGCCCTCAACACCTATCATGGAGGCGATCTTTCCATTTCTCCAAGCCGTTTCGATGTTATCAGCTTCGGTGACGAACTCCAGATCATTTGGGTATCTCGCGACCAGTCTTTTGATGACATCGATTTGCCGCAACGTCAATTGCACCGCGTCTTTGTACTGGGAGTCGCAACGAACGTACGCTGCCCAGAACTGAAATTAACATGTGTTATAACCATCATTCCATTGATAAGAGAATGAAGGCTATAAAAGTATCTAAATGTTTGTAGTAAACAATTTAAACTGTGAACTGCATGATTTTTAATTATATACAGGTATATAAGCATAATTAACCCTTTAAGCGGTTATGTTATATCTATACAACAGGGTTTCTAAGGTCGGGTAGTACAACCTGGCAAGAGGTGATTCTGTAAGAAAAAAAAGAATAAAGTGTTTTTGTTGAATGTTTCGTTTTTGAGAAATTTGGGTTTGAACATTCATCTAAAGCGCGTGTATGTACACCCGCGAGCAAACTCGGCTTCCACTAGGGGAAAAAATTGTGTAGCGAAAGGGCCTCCTACCACTTGGTTTCGAAACTTTCTGAAATTTACGCCAAATTAACATTCATTTTAACATTCATTTCAGTACTTGGATTAAATTTACCGAGGGGTAGGACTGGTAGGAGGCCCTTACTCTTACACCATTTTTTCCCCTAATGGAAGCTGAGTTTGCTCGCAAGAGTATGTAGTGCTGTCAATGAGTAGAAACGGCCTGCAATGAACAAACGCGTTAGCCCAAGTACTATTCTATTGCCCGCTTATCCAACTTTGATTATTTCGAAAGTGAAGCATCATTCGAAAAAATGTTATTCTTTTTGTTTTACTTATTTTTTCTTATAGAATTACTTCCAGCATGGTTGTACGACCTCACCTGAGAATCCCCATATATGCGTCATGACCGAAGTCAATACTTAATTTTTCAAAATAAAGATTAAAAAATTGTTTTTTAATTATTTCGAAATAACAGTGTTCAAAATGTATAATTTTATATATACCTCTTGCAATGTGCAAAATTATTTTCAAGTAATGGTTATGATGTATGTACATATAGTACATGTACGCCAGCAATGAAAAATTCGTACTACTGTGGATTGCACTTCCAATGATGAACCGTAATGTTTACGGGGTAAAAGACAAATAAAATTGGTTTGATGCGATTAATATGATAATTTTATGCTCTTATAGTATACACGGACTTATAAATTGATCTAAAATAACATTGTGGATATTCAAAAATATTTTTATTCAATTTTTCGTAAAGTAAAATTCTTTTTAGAAGAAATACCTACATTTTTCTTCGATTTCAATATGACTAGTCTAATTATCAGGAAATCGAGCCAGCAGATTTTTCACTCACTTGTGCTCCGACTTTTCCTTTCCTTAATCGCGGAAGATCCGTGAAACACGATTTACAAGCGACTTTTCCCCATATACTGTCGTTACTGAGATCCTTTTTTAAATCGAAACCGGCTAGCTTATTGTTCAATTTAGAGTATAAATTGAAAGGTAAGTCATTGTGTCTGCAACAACGTAAGAAAAACAATCGATTCATCTTTATGTGACAACAATCGTGACTTGCAATTAGTAACGATGATTTATTGTCTCTCATTGTATCGTCGGATAACATGCTCAATTATCTTGAAACAAGAATATACAATGCAGCGCTGATAAATCTGAAAGACAATTAATCGAAAGATCGATTATGTAGAGATTAATTGGAAAGGAAAACTGAAAAATAATATTGTATACTATAGAACAGTGAGATTCAAAAAGCAATAAATTAGACTAATTGAAGTGGCCATAAGTGTCAAAATACGTTAGTAAATAGATATTTGAACTTGAAAACAATTGATTTTTACAATGCCAACTTACTGTATGGATTGAGATAAATGGTTATTGTTGTTAGGGAGCTATATTTTGCAAATAATTTCAGGGGTGTAATTTAAATATGTAAATTTTATAATTTGACACTTCTCTCAGATATACAGCTTGATTTAATCGTAGGTAATATTAGGAACAAATCTGATACAATGTCTGTTCGTAATGCGGTAATTTGAATCATTCCTGAAGTGATAACAAAATAGGGAAGAGATAGTGCGACAGCTATATAAGTGATACAAAACAAATCTAACATAATATTGAGAATATTAGATACGGGATATTAAATTTCGAAAGTGCGTGTCATTGTTCTGTACAGCATTTATGTATCGTTAGTGTATTATTTATATTATAAAACATTGGATGAGAAATAGCCTTATTTCGAGATAAGTTTCAATCTCGATAATGTTTGTTAAATGTTGTATCACGAAGGAACTGTAGATTTCTCATTAATAATCTTATAATCATGAGAGTTAATAATTGTAGTACTATAAAATTGAATTATCATATTTAATAGTTTACTCCATTATAACAGTTTGTGTTCTATTCTACTATACATCCTATTTTAATAAAAACTATCGGAAAACTCTCACAGAAATTTTATGAAGTTTGAATTCTACGTAATTGCTTGTTTATTTACAAGACATATCGTATTTCTCATGTAATTAGTAATTACCACGCTATATCCGTCTAGCTGGATGACTAACGCATCACGGTGTTCCATCACTTCCTGTTGACCGTAACAACATCGTCAAACAGTTCAAGGTTTCAATTTAGGTCAAAGCATTAATCTATTGACAACTGTAAGCACATCAGTAAGCTCTTTGCAAAGTGGTCACTGGCATTCGGCCGACATTGGCACTGTTATTTGAGATATTTACTTTTTTTATTTATCGTTTGATATTAAAACCCTCAAAATAATAATGTGATTCCATTATGATAACAAATTTCACATCGTTACGTTTAAAGATGATTAAAGTTTAACTAGATCACGGTTCTTTATACAAATCCTATTTTGGAGGTTTTAAGAATAGATATCGATGAGGAATTTCTTTCTTTTATTAAATTACAAAGAATTTGGAAATCTTATGACTAGACTCCGGATGTTTATGCAAATGCATATTTTTATAGAAAACGGATAGAACAATAGGATCTGAGCAGAAATATGTTTTATGATTAGAGAATTCTGAAAATATATTTTTTATTTTGCACTTTTTGCATAATGCATATGTTTTTATGTTTTATATTGAAAAACATGTGCAATAACTTATTGCATATGTTATTTGCCCTGTATATATCTTTCGTGTTCTTAAGAAAAAAGTTTGTGCAATATAAATACTGCTACACAGAAAAGATGAGCAGCTATAGACAAGTTTAAAAAGAAATAAATTTTACGTGAATGTAACGCGAGCAATGATTGCTGTTAATATGCGTGTATTAATTAGTGTGTCTTAAATAACGATGTATGGAGGAATTTCCTAAATATACAGACCGCATTGTGCAGGATGAATCGACACTACGAAAAAATTACTTGGACGATTGCTATGATTCAAGTATTCAAAATTCAATATTAGGGAAGACATTGCGGATCATTTTATGTGGATTTCTGTGGATGAAACCACTAATGCAATAGGCCAGTGCATTGCAAACTTAGTGGTAGGAAATCTCTGCGGTATCTCGGTTTGTGAATTCAGCCCTACAAATATTACTACTGAATAGTATTGAGGAAAGAATTCTTTTACTGGTCACAGATACAGCAACATACATGATCAAGGCAGGAAAAGAACTAAAATTATTTTACGAAAATATGGTACACATTACATGTATAGTGCATGGTTTACACAGAATTGCGAAGGAAGTACGTCTTCACTTTCGACCAGTGAATAAATTAATATTATCAATAAGCAAGGTCTTTGTTAAAGCACCGCTTTGTATTGAAATGTTCCGAAGAATATTAAAAAATATGTACTCCTCAACCACCGGAACCTATGTTAACTAGATGGGGTACGTATATTGAGACGGCATTATTTGATGCTGAACATTTAGAAAAAATGCTTGTCATTTACTGTAACTCGAATTACAATATGTCACAATAAATCGCAAAATGTATTGTTCATGTTGAATATTTTCATTGCAAATTTGCATATTTTCCTGCATATTTGCATATTTTTCGTGCATAAATTGTATATGTTTCTTACATATTTATTGTGCATAAACATCCGGAGTCTACTTATGACATTACCATTTTACACGTTTATATATGTATGTGTGTAAATATTATAGACGTATTAGGTTACAATGGTATTATGAAGAATGGGATAAGGTGGCCATAATAATTTCAGAAAAACGCCCAGGTTTCACTAATTGCGAAGATGTTATAGAACATTGTGGCAACGCCACACCGCATATGGATATATGTATAGAGTCACATAAAAAACCTCTGTGAATGGAATTGGAATATTGTAAGGCATTTCCGATTTTCACCAGACATTGCTTCATTAGGCTTTTATGACTGCGGCCAAACTGCAAACTGTGATACGTCCAACTTTCTGTTAAAATTGAGATATGTGCTCTTCAATATGTTTCTAGGTGAAATTTAGAAGTTGACGAGTGATGACATCTTTGTATCTTGTAGTTTAGAAAAAAGGCGAGGTGACAATTCATGCTATAATTTTTCACGTGTAAACAAACTTTAAAATTGCTGTACTGTAACATTAGGAAAACCACGCATCACGTTTTGCCAACTGACCACATATTTATTCTGTTTGAAGACAGTTTTAATGGATGACCAGTTTCATTCGTTTGAAGTTTCAAAAAGCCAAATCTCTTCATTTTTAGCGGGTACATCAAATACCTGTCATAACAAAAGGAACAAATTTTTCCAGAACGATGGACAAACGTCATAGATAGTCGTGGCGACTATTTGATTGACTAAATAAACGATTTTTGATAAAGTAACGCAGTTTATTCGTTTCCAGCAAGGCCTATTGAAACTTTCGCACTCACCATTCTCTTGCTAAAACGCGACGATATACACACATCAAGGCTTACAATTTGCAAAACAAGAAATTAATTGATCCACGAAGATTTGAACCGTCACTAGATTGGGGTCTTCCACGCGAAATCGGACACCTTTTGGAGCACCATTTCGGATTTTGTTCCAATTTAGATATGTTGCAGTCTTTATCGATATATAAATGTATCTCGAAGGATTTTTTACAATTTAAGAAAGTGTAGATTTTACAGCTGTTTGAAATTTAAGGTCAACCTTTTTTCAATAAATCATAACTATTGAACTAACAAATTGATCCAAATGAGCTTTGCGGGTAATTACAGTGGAGACATAAGAGTACCAATAAAAATTATTTCAGTTAAAAAAAGATATTTTTCAACCATTTATATTGCAATTGTTTTAAATAAATGCCCTGTTTTTATACTGTCGAACCATTTAAAAATTTAAAAAAAATGAGGATATAGGCCTATTTGTCCTCTTCATGGACATATCTTCAAAAATATGGACATTTTAAAATTGGCCGTATGAAAATTAATTGAAGTGGTAAGCAAACGTAGGTTTGCATCCTTCATTAAACACGCATGCCGAAACTCAGGCCGAAGTTTTAAGAACTTTTCTTCAATGAAACATATATTTCGGAGCGACCTGCCATGTACTTAGTGACAGTTTCGTTATAATTTCAAGTATTTAGTTCTATGCAACGTGTTAAAAGTTCATCAGAAGTCAAGTTTTCATGTATTGGCTTTACGATTTCTTGTACTTTTAAATCTAATCTTTCGAGTACTACCGGTGGTTGGCACGTTAAGGTCATTCACATGCTTGCAGAATCTATACTTCTGCGAATTTTTTACTGTAACTATGAAGTAGCATTCTTGAGATGTTATACAATGAAAGTACACAATAAAAAAAAATAGATTTTTCCGAAAAGTTTGAAAACAGTCATGTGACCGCGAGAAACCTATAATTTTGATCACTTCCTGTTACTTAATTCTCAGTTTCTTTAACTGTCTAAATTCTTAAGGAGCCTTAATTGGAATATTATTTACCCATGAAAGTAGAATAATATGTACACAGAAATCTGTAATCTCTACCGTATTGAAGAAAACTATTTGGCAGTTAGGTTTGTTCCTCTTGTGAAAAGTGATATTACCAGTGAATTAGATTACCTGTCATACGTTTTGTACAGGAATGTACATGCTTTAGTTTTGCAACAGAAAGATTACAAGAATTTGACGACATTTCAGAGTGGACGTACTAAAAAATAACCAATTCTTGACTGCATTGCGGATTGGTCACCGATAATCGACACAGCATTTTCTGTTGATGCTACGTGGATCACTGGTGTTCGCCATGTAGCATGAATTAAATGTCAAATAATACAATCGGCGTGAACAGAAAGTCCGCCGAAATACGATTTGCGGTGAACGTGTTAAGCAAAAACTTGAACCTTGAAACCTTAATTGCTGACAATTTGAATTCCATCGGATAATTTTTCTCAATATAACGTGACGTCGACACTGACTTACCCGTCGATGAGTGGCACCGAGTCCAGGGTGTCGCTTCCTTTAAAAGTACTAACGTTCAGTCCTACGGAGAGGCCAATAACGAGGAGTAACAGTGACAGGCCCGCGGCTACGTTCACATAGACCATCTTGCCAGTGCAAAACTTAGCTATGATACCTGAAAAAGAGTCGGTGGCAAGTATATCACAATGACTGAAGAGTACTTTCGATAGATACTGGTTTTATAGGATCGGTCGATAGCAACCAATTAATCGATTTCTTATCTATTGACATTCCCATTCACACGAAACGACCGCGACGCTTTTGTTTGATCAAGATGGAAGTTTTTCAATGTTTGTATAGGGACTCGACGGGAATGCAAGTTTTGATTTTAACAGACAGAATGATTTTATCTATTTGTATACGTTGGTGCTCCTTTTGATCTTTAACACGAGTGTCGTGAGTTTCAACAATTTTCTGCTATTGTAATCAAGGTTGCTTGTACGAAATAATATCACTTTCGATTTATAAGAAGTAGCAGTTTTTGACATTTTTTTTACTGTTTAAAAAGTTGATATTTTACGTTGACGATACGAAGGTTGAATTAATGGTAATTAATTTCTAGGTAGAATAAAGTCATATGTGGATCAATTTGTATTACTATACGATACTCATTAGTTATAAGTAATATTTCACAAAGCAATCATATTAGTTAATTAATGTGTTCTTGTGTAAAGTTAAGAACGTATTTAACAATTCCAGAACATTGCAGAGTTGCACTTCGGAATTCTTTACAGTAAGAATGACATTTTATAAGTGGCTGCAGATAATTTCATATGACACAAGTAAAGTAATGGTAGTAAAATTTTTTAATTCGTGAACACGAACAATAATGCGTTGGATAAATTACGAATGTACTGTCCCACTTACAGTAATAGTGAATATATAAGATAAAACGCTATTTCAACTAGTCTTCAATTAATTTTTCATTGTTCTTTTCACCCAACGAGATTTTAGAAAGACGAGTTAAATGTTTGCTTCAATCTCTATTTTATACAATAATCTGTAAAAATCTACATTTACAAAAGCATCCGTAGTTTTAGAAAAAGTTTAACGTTTGCAATATTTTCGTGAAATTATTTTTCCATTGTGCTTTCAATAGACGCATATTACAGGAAGAAGCATGTCACTTCAAAATTTGTAATTTACAGAAATTAAATAAAACTGATAACTTTCAGTGAAATTAGGCACCGTTTCTCACTAAACTACAATACGCCCTTGTTATGCTCTCTCAATGAACTCCAGTAACAAACTGGCTGGCTAGCGACTCTTTTGGGCAGTGATGCCTACATAGTATGCTCGCATATAGTGAGTAGTGACGCATGACCAATACAAAACAATGTAGTCCAAACTTCTCGCGTGGTGTTCACATTTAGCTATTTCAATTGCGTTTAACACTAGAACTATCGACGATTATACCTGTTCTTATAAGATCTGTAAAAATGGCAGCTTTCTTAACCCTTTCATTCGCATATTGTCTATGGTCTGTTTATCGAAAGAAGATGCCTGGGAGATAGGCCTGCCTCGGCATGGCCTGGTGGGGATCCAACGCGAGTTGCGTATTTCGTGCGACGTTGTCACGGTCTCAATGTCACTGTGTGTCTCTTTCCATCCTCCGGTACTTCGGCATGAGAGCCTCTCGCTCAGACGCTCGGTAAACCAACTTCCCTCTTTACCCTGCGATTTCCACGTGTAGCGTTTAATAACTTACGTACGTCACAAACGACATATAAGAATAGACCTAACATCTTATGGGACGTGGTGTCCCACGAAAATTACGCTGGTTAGAGCGCACGTCTACATAAAAGTTTCCGATATCAGAAATTACATTCGACACCGTGATAACGCACAGCACACACACATCCGTGACTGCATATAGCGATGCCTACATACATTATTGCCCCGATTTCGCTAGCAAGGAATGGAATTCTGAAATGGTACAGGGGCTTCTGACACTCCCGAAGCATGGCACAGAAAATTACATTGCATGTTTGGTCTATCCTTATATCTCGTCAGTGCCTACGTATTAATTTAATCCCTTTTTAATACGTTGCTCAATATTTGGGTACAATACATCCTTTCAAAAGAAATAAACTTTTTCTTATTCATGTATTTTAACTCTTGACGTGTGAAAATGTTCAGCATCTCGTCAACATTTTCCGCCATTTCCGTGACAATGGATGATTGACGGACGTGTGCAGAACGCAGTCCCCACTACTTGAACTTGTAGGTAGGTCCTTCTCGAGAGGTTGTAATACGTGCGATGGAGACAGACGACCGTAGACGAGGACGCACGTCGACGGTCGAACGTCATTGGCCAAGACCCAAAGACTGAGAGAGACATAAGTGCCGTATATGTCTCGCGATCGCGACAACACCGCGAAAAGTCGGGCCTACCTCCCAGGCATCTTCTTCCGATTGACAGACCATAAGAAGTATCAAAGAAATATTTTGTTGTATTTTTGTGTATATTACATGATACATAGATGATTTATAAGAACATTTTAACATTTTGGAACCGTCCAATCATACTTTTATTTGTTGTCGTTTGACAACATTTTTACTTTTATTAC
The DNA here is from genome assembly GCF_001272555.1 of Dufourea novaeangliae. NCBI lineage: Eukaryota > Metazoa > Arthropoda > Insecta > Hymenoptera > Halictidae > Dufourea > Dufourea novaeangliae. The sequence continues at coordinate 56,614 of NW_015374063.1, read as the reverse complement.
AGTTATACAGTATAATAATGCCCATTATAATATTATTATACATAATGAAACCCAATTTTTCTTACCTTCGATGAATAACCCCTCTTGAAATATTTGAAAACAATTAGAGTTTTGAAAGTTTTTATTATATTTGTAATAATGCTAAAGACTTGAATTCCATTGAATGAAACAGACAAAGGACAAATAATGTCTTATTTTACTTACAAACTTCTAAATACAGATTCAAATTTGTGCCATACCATCTATACAAGACCAGGAGAAACTATAATATACTCACAAATATGAAAAAATACATGATACTACCTAATATTTTATTTCGTAATTTAGCATGCGTAGCCATATGGCAACAGCGGAAACGAAAGTGTTAAAATCACAAATTTATATAATTTCTCTTTTTGTATACAGCAATGGAAGTTACGAACGACCTTAAAAAATGCACTGTTATAACATTAAATAATGTTTATAAGACTTTATGTTATTTTGACTGCTTGGATAGTTCTATGTAGTAACAAGGGATATGAAGGTTTATACAAACTACAAAAATGTGTAAATTATTATACTCGAGTTATACACAAACACAATTACTTCTTTTTATAAATAACGTTTTATTTACAACAGTTTTGCGTTGTTTCAGTATGTAATAGGTATTTGCTTTATTTTTAATTGATAAATTAATGCAATTCAACATAAAAAATAAAAATAATTAATTCAATATTTTTGGACAAAAACTAAAATATTGTGAAATATATAGGTTCACAAAACTAGTTTTAGAGATAATGAGTATGATTTTGTAAAAAGAAAATGACAGATCGTCGACTTAAAATTTCATGCTCATCTGACTAGAGTGACCGTTTGTAGTGTATATTAACTACAGTAATGTATAATAAAATGAAGCCGTTGTTTGATTTTCGACAATTTATTGTTTTTTTTGTAACTAGCACAACAGGACAGCCTCCGATAGTAATGGTTATGTAAGTAATACTTTCCCTTAACCCATTTGAGGCCAATCACATACCTGGTGTGTAATGCTGTCTCTAGGTGAAAAGACCAATGACATACCGTGTGTGTAATGATCATGGATTTATAATATGAGTTATAAAAATGTTGGCTCCTCGGGACCAACTTTCGAAAAGTCGCTGGCCTCGAGTGGGTGAACCGTTCACCAATTTAAGTATTCACTATTTCTTTCTCTTTAGGTGATAAAGTAGTGGATTCCTATCTTTTCTATACAATGCACTGGACTTCCCAGATGTATGAAGTTCAATCCACTACATGTAGTATGGAAGAACCTCTTATATCTATTGAAACCAACCAGTAGAAACCAATTGAACGATTAACGGCTGATTATCGTCTTTTATACAGAAGTTGAATGCGTATTGTGATCCAATCACATAAATTATTATTTATTTCTAAATTCATCATATTAAAGATAGGCTATAATCGCATTTGTATAGAGTCGTTGTCCACATTTCCTAGTGTGCAATTGATTAAAGTTAGTGATAATGAATTATTGAAAATTAAACAGTCGTTTCATGTTCCTATAGATATTTTCAAACTAAGCCATTGTTTTAAACGATAAGATTGGAATATTTTACGAACAAATAAATTTCCACCCCCCCCCACACCTCTAGCCCACATTTCTAATATCGTTTACTTTACTGATTTTTGCTATTACTTGGATGTTTAAAAAAAATCTCGTGGATCTCGCAACACTAGATTATTGAAACACAAGTTTTGACAAAACAATATTTTCAATCGTCAAATCAATTCCATTGCGATCTATGATTTCACAAATATTTCGTACGGTGTTAGCAATTAAGCTGTGCAATATGTTCCAATACACCGTGATATAATGCGCGTTATTAACTGAACAGAATCTTTCCTGCATAATGTGACGTTTAATTCACAGTGATTCTTTCTGACCATGGCATAACCACAGATGAAACGCAAGCAGATTATGATAATTTAATATTAAATGACGCAACATAACAAACGTGTCGAACCGTTCCACTTTGACTCCGCGATAATTGATTCACCCATGCTGGAATGTGGAGCAGACTGTTCTTCCGATGACACTATTCACACACGATCTCCGAAGATAACTCGCTTAGTTACGCCTTTTAGCACGTATCTCCTGTGCACGCCGATGTTCTCTATATAGGTGTGTAGAGCAGATTAACCAGAGTTTACTTTTCACTCTCTACATGTATTGCTTGGAGAGAGACTTACGCATGCTTCTGCTGTCTTCACGAGGCCGTTTTTGTTGTGTTGATTTTTCTATCTACGCTACGGAATAACATGTATATCGTGTATCGTACTTGTTTCACTTGGGTACGTATTACGGGCTCGTATAACGAAATATTGCCATTTTATGGACTAGTAAAGACATTAGATTCTTCAAGTGTTATATTGGAAACTGATTTCACGCGTTCTTAATGTGATCTGTGTTAGCACGTTCTCTAGCATTTGTTGGTACAATTCGTGCGAGACAATGGTACAGTTTCAATGTATATGTTGAATACGATAAACGTTTTAACACGGTTGTCACCAACAGATTACTATGTATACTATTCATTTGTAAAAACAGATTTCGTTTGAATGTGACTTTATTAAATTAAAGTCGGTATCAGTGATCAAGTGAGTATAGTAATATTTTAAATATGAAGTGTTAAAGTAAACATAAATTCAGTGATTTGACAATTTTGCGTGATTATATTCAATTACGAGGTGTATAGGTCTGATACGAGGATTTATACGTCTGATAAGAATAATTCTTATCGCATTGTTTGATTACCGTCGCTCCTTTTTATCTATTGCCTAGATCAGTTGTGTGTTTAATACATGTATCAAAACTCTATTCTACCATCGGTTTAAAGATTTTTTTAAATTATTGCGCACTTTGCTATAGATTCATCTGAATTTTGTTTATCTATTACGTACCTGTATTGCATATCATATAAACTGTTTCTACCTTCTGTGTTAGAAATTATTTGATCATAAGTTTTTTAACATATCTTTAAATGCTAATATCTCAACTTCATAAATACTGACATTAGTACTTCTTGTACCAAGCCACAGATGTATAGTATACTATACATATAGTATCAGTGACTTCGTCATCGAAATTTCTGACTGATTTATCGTTCACGCTTTCTGTTTTCTGTAAGAAACATGTTGTATTACATATGTAGTCTACGAATTATGTGTAGGAGGAATCGAAAATCGTTAGTACCCTGCCTCTACCCACGTGGCAAAGTGAGTTTATTCGCAAAGATGGCGCAGATCAAAAGTAGCCTCAGTAAAAGCCCAATCCCGTATATTATGTATACGGTGTCGAGCAAACTCGGCTTCCACTAGGGAAAAAAAAGGCGTAGAAGAAAAATCTTCTACCACTTGGCCAATTTATTCCAGGTAGTGAAATAAATGTTAAATCGAATGTTAGTTTGGCATACATTTCAGTAATAAGGAGACCCTTTCCCCACAGTGACGTAGGGAAGGTCCTCCTGCTATTTGATATTGAGAATTATTGAAATATATGTCAAATTAACATTCGATTTATCATTTATTTTAGTACTTGAAATAAATTTACTAAGTGGTAGGAGACTGTTCTTCTATGCCACTTCTTTCCCCAGCGGAAGCAGAGTTTCCTCGTCTGTGTACATACAGTAGACATTCGTTTTCCGCACTAGTCGGGGGCTGTAGCGGGCCAGAATTCCAGGAACGTGCAGGAAGCAGACGCCAGTTACCCGAGCGCTTTCCCCACCACTCGGCCGTCAGTCAGGCGACGCAGCTATATATAGGGTGGGCTGGATACGCGCAATTTACGGTTACATTAATTATCTCCGTTATGTTTAGAGATATCAGAAAAGTTTATTCACAGAAGTTGTTCAGTGTGAAGAGGGCTATTACGTAGCAGTAACAAGTTTTTCGTAGGTGGAGTGTCTTCTAAGTTTTCAAAGTTAATTATGTTATTTTTATTAATGATATTGAAGTATTATGGAATAAAATACTTTTATTACATAAATCGATTCTTCCAAACATTCTGCGTAATAAAGTATTAAAGTATTATGTGAAAAAGGTAATAATTCGTGACATATTTTAGTAGCAAATGTCTAGCTTGGTTAGAATCTTTTACCCATTACGTGTGATCCGCGAGACAAGAAGCAATCAAATTGCCACCAATATTCATTCCACCAATATCATTGCACCAATAAAAACATTATTAAAACAGTATTATGTATACTGCGCTTTTCCGTGATGAGATATACAAGTTAAACGCGACACCGTATGTGTTCCTGCCTGAGCGTACTGGGCGACAGAGCACGGTACGCGCACGTGTGTGAGATATACGTATGAGCAAGGGGCGTGGCTTTCGTACAGATAACGGTGGCGCGGGAAACGAATGTCTACTGTATACAGATCAGTGTTTCATGTTCATACCACGCCGTCTACGGCAAAAGACTTAAGCTAGTAACCATTTCGTATTGCATCTTTAACACTGGATGGAGCAACCATGTCTATCTGATAAAGTACAAGCGCAGACGAGATATATGTAAGGGGGTAGACTCCTTCGGGGCCAACTCTGAATCGATCGAAGGGCTAATGTAAACAATCGGACGCTAGCGGAAACACATAATCGATATTTGGGACGGCTTGATAATACGACATCTAGCAGTACCCACAAATAAATTTTGTTCCCCGTTACCATCAAGTTGGGTTTGTGTATTTGCTATGCGAAGACAGTGTTGCCGTACAGTATCGTTTTTCTGACGCTGTTGCCTCATGTTCCGCATGTGATTCTGCCGTGAGTAGAACAATGGAATAGCTATGGCCTACGGCCTACGGCTCGTGGCGAGATTTGGATTCTCGCCGAACGTAGGAAAAGAATGGCGCGACCGAAAGAGATTCGATAATGAAACAATATTTACGTACTAATGTGTGCAACGATAAACCTTTTCTATTCGTACTTGTAATAATGCTTATTTTTTAAATCAATGGAATTACATACGAGATATTTGACATGGTATTCCCGAGAAACAAATTGTAAAAATGGCACAATATATATTCCGGGTATTCCACATACAAAAAATATGGAATACTATACAAATCTCTTGTTGGAAATGATATTTATTTATCCTTTATTGACATAATTGATATGGGTATTATAGGCGTACACATATATTTTATGCAACGGACGCAAAAAGAACATTGAATGGACAACTTTATTCGATGAGAATTTATGCAATGAACAAAGATACTTTTTTTTATTTCTGAAGCAAATATTTCCTCGTTTTTACAAAAAGCCATTAATTTATCCCAAACGCGTCTCCAGAAAAGTTAAATTCTACATCTCGGACAAGGCGGATAGCAAGCAGCGCGAATATTTTTTACTCTTTGAGAGTTGTACTATTACATAGACTTCAAACGAAATGAATTTTTAAAATTAAATCACCGAAAAATAGCTCCAAAGAACGGGTCATTTTTGATTCTGTTATATTGCCGTATAGACCATTCGATAACTGTAACTTGGCTATAAATTTTAAAACAAAATATTTTACTCTAAGTTAATTAGAAGTTGTAATAATTTGTTTTTCTTTGAAAAATCACTGTAACGTCAATTGTTAACATTAAGAGTTGAAATTTAGACGAACTTAAAGAGTTACATTATCTGTTCCTTAATTTTTGGAATAATCCATTCAGTGGCTTCTCTTATAAAAATCATAAAGATCCAGTATGCAACCGGAGGGCACGCGGCGGCAGCGGATTGGGGAGAGACCGCCGCGCGACAAGCTTGTGGTGCCTGAAATTAATCTCGCCCGTTTTATCTAGCGGACCCTAAAAAATTGAGGTTTTCTGTGCAACAAATTAACGTAGAGCGATGATTTTTTTGGGGTACCTCGTCGAGATATTTAGAAATAGCGTGACCAATTCTATAAACAATTAGTTAAAACCCAAAATTTTTACTTCTTTTTAGAAATTTTTTCTACTGATTTGTTTATTAAGCATAAGTTATAAAAAAGAACAAAACTTGTCTTATACGACTTACATTTGTAAGTCCCATGTATATTCAACACCTAATAATTTTAATGTTAAGATGTGAAATATGAAAATATGTTTGAGATATATCACCATAGTTTGCGTTACGCATTTCCTCTGTAATTCTATTCTTCTTACATACAATCTCTTATAATCAAAGACATCGAGTAAACCTTCGAACAACTTTTGCCAGTACCAATAATTGCGCTGTCGAGCGATGATCGCCGAAAGTCAGACTGGCGATCGTCCATCGGCATAAAATGTAAGCAGACGTAGATGAGATAAGGAATGACGCATGAATGAAAATTTAAACTTCTACAATTTGCAACATATATTAATGAAAGTGTCATGAATGAATTAAAGAGATTCTCCCGGTTAAAATGCGTCCAAATTCGAATGTACTTGAATAATTTTGACTCATACGTAATGTTGCGGATAAAAATAATATATTATTGAAAATAGTCCGAATGATGTCGTATTTGGACTCATTTCCACTGGCAGAATCACCTTAGTTCATTCGTGACACATTAATGAATGTATACTGAAAACTATAAAAGATTAAATTTACATTCATGCGTTTAATTCCTTATCTGTTTACATTGTATTTCGATCGTCGGTCGCTGGTCTTTTACGTTCAGGCCTCGGCCTCTCGCTCGACGTTCAAGAGCAAGGTTATTCTTTTGCTGGCCAAAGCTATTCGAAGGAACAGTCAAGCGACAATGTCAACACGTGCGCTTCCCGTTCTTTAGCCGACGATGAGCTGAGACAGACAAAAAAGTTTAAAAGGCCGCGTACCGATGTGATTCATATTGCACTATCCAAAATTCTATGCTGTTTATTTATTCACGGTATATTACAGTCTAGTCTGTATATATGAACTAAAATATGACTCAATCGACTTTGATTTCTACCACTTTTTAAATAACTTCCTCAAAGAAAAGAAAAATGATTTCGAGAACAACAGGATATTGACACTGACAGACAACACTTTCTTGTTCTCAGAAGTAAGATTTTCATGTAGGTGAAATAAATACACTTTCATCGTGATAATAAATTAGTACCGAAACGTGGAAATGTACTGTTTTATACATATTAGATTAAAATGAATGGTATAAAAACGAGGAAATCGTCAGGATATCTTAATAGACAGCAGAGCAATAATGATACCTCTAAAACGAACAGAAATATAAAATTGACTGTGCCATTTTCCCATTGTTCAGGAATGAGGCTCCTACCGAATTCGGCAGCCTTCGACCAGCGCGAGATAACCATTTGAATGTCCCGACGCTATTGGCGTAATTATCGCGATTACCGCGTGCGGTTATCGCTTATAAACTGTTTTAGCTGGTTAGGTAATGCGTTCCACAGAATTCGTACGTACGTGTTTCAGTTTATTTATTAAATTAATGTTGACACAGGTTATTGTGTATGTCGTACAGTGAGAGTTGTGTGTATGGGCAATAGTACCTATCTATGTATATAATAATAGAAGTAGAATTATAATTAATCCATTTAAATACAATTGCGACACGCGCGATCAGAAGGCGTAAAGAGCAGTTCTACATCTCGCGTCTCAATATTTATTCTTTTACACAAATTTTTATTTCCTTCTTCTTACGCGTCACGGTATTCACATAACAGATACAAGGAAGATAGAATGAAATTTTGATTCATTTTGTGCGTACATATTACATATATGCGATATAATTTATATAATTATCTTTTTGTTTTAATAGCGACGATGATTGTTTCTCGATGATCTTTCTCTTTTTCTAGTTGATTTGCCTTTGCTTTCATTCTTTTTTTGTGTTCGTTGCGATGGGTACCGCGTCTCGTTGGCCAAGTATCTTCGAATTTACGACGGGTCATTGGGCGCTGTCACGGGTGAATAATGGGGCGGTGCAGTTTCCTTAATATTTACGTTTCACGATGTTTGCTGTGCGTCCCGTTGGAAACTCTTCTCGGCCCTCGTGCCTTACGATGATGTATCGGGGCTCTTCCGTTGTTTCTTTTTTTCTTTTTCGTCGTTTGCTCGTTACGCCTGCAATTCGGAGAAGACGATCAACTAATTATTCGTAGACTTTTTTCACACGAATATTAATCCTTTCGTCTGCCACAAAGTGACATTTATCTATTATGACCTACTATATTGCTCTCTTTAGTTAAAATGCCCTGTGTAACAAATTATCTTTTCTCAAGTTTATCACTTTTTAATTAAAGTTATAATGGCCTGCGTGCTTTCTACGGCGCGAGAAATAATTTCATTAATTGTATCATCTATATTTCAGATCATTTTACTGGTTTATATTGTCCTATATAACATCAATTAATAAGTTAGTTAGTCCTAAGTTATTACATGAAATACAGATAGAATACTTACGTAAGGTGTCCCAAAAAGATGGGACAATACACAACATGCATATTCCCCATGCAAATACAAATCGAAAAGTCCTTTACCATTTTGTAATCTGAAGCTCCATTTTCGAGATATATTGGCAGTTAAACGAACTCACAAGTATGCGCAGACACAGTCAAGAAGCGCAGACCTAAGTCACGGGTCTCTGCTTCTTAACAGTGTCTAGGCGTACGTATGGCCCACCGGTCAGCTGATTGGAGTTCGTTTAACTGCAAATGTATCTCGGAAATGGAGCTTCAGATTACAAAATGGTAAAGGACGTTTCGATTTGTATTGACATGCGGAATATGTATGTTTCGGATGGCCCCATTTTTTTGGGTCACTCTATATATAAGTGACGTGCAAAAAGAAATAAAATAAAAACGATTTAAACGGTTTCCTATATTAAAATGGCTTACGATGAAAAAGAAGCTCAGCGTAAAGAAATTGATGACACCCCATTTTTCTGGGATGTTTGAAAATTTTTGTTACTAAGTCACTAGTCGCGAAATAACCACTATACTCTATTTATTAATAGCTTTTTATCGCTCTAAAACGTGCGTGTGGTCCCATACAAGCGTGCGTTTCGCGGTAGATATGGTCGTGACGAAAGGGTTAGAAGCAAATTTAATGAAACGTGGACACGTACGTTTCTAAAGACGACGAGGTGGCGTTCGAAGTGGCAAAGGATGGGGGTGTCGATGGCGGTGGCGTTTTTACATGTCAGTCCTCGTCTCCTGGACGAGGTACACCTGGGAACCGGGCACAGTGGAGGTGGTGACGAAGCTACGGTGTTTCGCGCGGATCAGAGTCAAGTTGCTCTCAGCGGTGTCTGCGCGGTCCTCTGCGGCTTCGAGCTCCCTTTGGAATCGGCGGACCCTGGTCACGCTCTGCTGGGACATGCCTTCTTGTTCCTGGAGCTGTCTCTTGTAGATGTTCACCTTCTGGCTGGCCTTGTCCAGGGATTCTTGCAGCAGCGCGATGTTCTTCGAGTCCTCCTCCACCTGGATCATCACCTCCTTGATGTTGCGCTCCTTCTTGCGTAGGATCTTCACGGTCTCAGAGTGTCGGCGTTTCTCTTCGTCCAATTCGAGTTCCAGATCGCGAATCTGCAGAGGTGAACGAGGTTCAATGAAATGGTATCTCGAACTACACTGCTCAGAACAATTAGGGGATTGCTACCGTGTACGGTCAAATTGCTTCATCTAATCCAAGGAAATTAAACAAATGCTTGCAGATCTCATAAGTTAGATCTTTTGCATACAATACTGACGTCTAGTTTCGATCTATAAAAAGGTTTCCAGGAATTATACGTGGTATTGACAGACACAGTACTGCAATACAGGATTCTTTAAGTCTTTTGAGCAGTGTATTATGAATTCGCTGCGGATGTTTATGCAAATCTAAGTCTTCATGAATCAGTTTACAAAAACTGTGATAAAATAGATATCTCTTCAGTTCTTTAAGGGTTTCATCAGACTTGAAATTAATGAAAAGCCACGTTATATTTTATTTATGTTTTTACTGTACTGAATTTTAAACAACCGACTATGCTATAAATACATAAAAGCCGCAGTCTAATTCTGAAATAATAATTTATACTAATGGTCTGGACGAAACGATTTTGTACCTTTTTCTTTTCTTCACTAACTAACTCTCAACGTTTCTCATGTTTATCGAATCGTTCTTTACAAAGATTTATGTGTATAAATATTTGGACTGATCACTTTAGAACTTTCAAATTTTCTACGTTAACATGATTTTATAATTGGAGCAAATATTAATCAAGTAGTTGCCAGTCCAAGGCAACTTCTTTCTCGTTGATGATGTAAAAGCAACTTTTCGTCCAATATTCGTTTACATTTGCATTAACTGCTGACAATAAACGTCAACATTTGATACTACTATTAATTTATCCTCCGTATATCCCATGAAACACAAAGAGTACTTTCGTTTTATTCAGGATAAATTTAAATGTCGCTTCTAATTCGTACTACAGTTTTTTTCCAAATATCCACTTCTCGTCGCCCGTTTGTATTTCTCTAACAAGTGGAATCTTTAACTAGTGGTAATACAAACAAATTTTTTGTTTACAAATTTTTGTTACTAAATCATTTTCATTGAATGTTTTCGATCATTTCATAGATTGCGTTGAAAATCTTTATTCAATTGAATTGTAAAATACATAGAATACCTCGAACTGTTTTTGTAGACTGATAAAGGTTAGATTGTCTAGAATTAAACTGACTTGCATGTATATGAACTATTTACAAGTTACACTTTAGCGTTATAAATTTTCGCGAGTACTTTACTTCCTAGCAACTTAATAGTTATCTGATATAATGTTAAACATCTTACCCTAGCCTCAAGTTTGCTGATGATACGCTTGCCTCCAACGATAGCGTTAGCTTCAACCTCCTCCAATCTCACGGACAAGTTCTTCACTTCGATCTCGAGAGACTTCTTGATGGCCTCGATCTTCACGATACGCTCCTGCTCCTCGTGGAGGATCTCCACGGTGTGCTTCAGCTCGGTCTGCACTCGCTGGTATCTCTCGTCGCTCACTCTCAATTCTTTGGTAACTTCTTCATAATCGCCAGCCAATGTTGCTAATTCCTGCTCGATCTTGGCTTTCATTGATGCAAGGTTCACGTTGATGGTGGTCAGTTCGTTGATGCGGCTAACCGATTCCTCGTATTGTTGCTCGACGGTTCTCTTCGCACGGAGGGCCTGATAAAAAGTATTGTTCAGTTAACGATCAAATTATTAATTCTCCAATAATCGATCAGCTTTGCTCCGCATTTCAAGAAAAAATAAAAGAAAATTAATTTACATTTTTCCTCGATTTAGAATGGGAAATTTTAGTGGGAACAATCTAAAGTCCAATATACAGTTAAAAATGACTATTTTGCAACAAGAATCGCAAGTGGGAACGTTGTTACAGAATACTATATCGCAACAATTATTATTGCCAGGGAATTAGAAATATTTTGGTTAGGTACTTTAAACGTCAAACACAGTAGAAAAATTTCATTTTTCAAAACATTTATGAGAGTGAAAAATTTTTAATATTAGAAACAGTTCTTGTACATAATGGACTGAGACTATAAATTGTTCTTAACACAAAGTTTTGCAAAACTTAGTTTCAGAAAACTGCTTTTTAAGATTTTTAGAAAATATTCTGTAACACAGTTAAATAAAGTACAATATATTCTTATAGATAGTACTTTAATGGTGGTCATTGATGATCATGAAAGTTTCGTAATGTGCTGAATTAATATTAGAATTATTATTTACCCTCTATAACCCAAATTAATTTTTATCAGTAAAAAGATGTTTTTGTCTGTATATACCTATTCTTTACTATTGACTAGTTGAACATATGGAGCTTAACTATTCAATTTTTAAGGTTCTAGTTTTTTCGAAATAGATTTTCGACTTTATAGTCAAACCGGTCAGTAGTGCATTTGCAAATGAGCAGCCATATTGTAATTTTAAAGTTACACTGGTCAACTGTAGCTAAAAACATTCTCATTTGTTTAATAATAGTAAAATTGATATGTGACTTCAAAGCTACACGGCGTTATAAATGGTTAAGCAGTGTATGGATAACTTTAAAGAATTATCTGGTTGTTTATTTTATTAAATATTTTCTTATCGTGATATTCACACAGAATTTACCAGGAATGACCATCATGGCAGTCCTGATGCTTAAATATTGGAATGAATAAAATACTGTCCATAATAAATCAAAATAGGAAAATTGAAATTGTCAATAAACATCAAACATTGGATTTTGAATCTTTTATGTCTGCTCGCAAGACGTTAAACTACTCACAGATTCGTAGTTGCCGCGCACTTCCTCGAGCTCGGCCGTCAACGATTGGAGGCGTCGTTGACTGATGCCCAGTTGGTCCAGGGTGACTTGCAATTGGCGTTGAACTTCATCGTAGTGAGCTTGAAGTTCCTGAAAATAATACACGGACGGTTATAACACGCGTTGCCAAATGTCTGTCAGAATTAGTGGGCGATTTCTCTTACGGTCAAGGTGAGCGATTGCTTCTTGATCGTCTTCTGCAGATCGATGTTGTTCTTGTTGGCAACGTCGAGCGACAGCTCCAACTCGGTGATCTGGATCTGCAGCTTCTTCTTCACGCGTTGCACTTCGGTCTTCAGCTTGGTCTCGGCCTCGACCACGCGAGCGTTCAGCTGCTCAATCTCGATGCTGGTTTGCTTGCTACATTATTTCGTTTCATGTGAACACACCGAAACCGCGATCAGTTCTTTGTTTCGGTTTTCTCGCCTATATTATTGTGTTTTCTTCAGGCGAGACAGAGGGTTAAAAGGAGCTATGTTTCATGTTACAAGCGATCGGTTCATGATTATAGCACTTGAAAAAGAGTTATTTGTTAGCGTTCTAAAATAAGCTGCATTTGAAGTAAATGTTCCTTTTGCGGGGATTGTTGTTTCGTTAACAAGAATGTTAGCATTGTGTGAGATTTTCAGTCACGGTTTAAAAGTTGCTCGACTTTCGAGTTTGTCGATGAGTATTTGTGGAGATTTGGACAGTTATTTGATCCAGGAATCTATTCTATTGGCTTTGGTTTGTAGATTTCACATTTAGTCCCACTTTTATTAGAAAGGAGTTGTTAAAGCGTTAAAAAAGCCATCATAAGGATTTCATAGAAAATTTCATTTTTTATCGATGAATGAATCATCCGGTGCATACTACATAGATTTTGGGCTTTGATCAGTGAAAGCAACTGTGTCTTATATTCATTCGCTCCTAGTACATGTATACTAATAGAATAGTAAGCTCTAAAATGGGTGGGGCTAGTGACGATCTATTTTCAGGTTTCGGAGGTGAGCGTCTTTCAAGGCAATACACAATTCAATTAAAGTACGTTTACGAAATATACATTATTTTTCTAGTTCAAGTTTGTTATTAATATTAACAGGACTTTCTCTTGTGAAAAAAAAACGACGTAGGAAAATCATGTTAGAAGGTAAAATTCCACTATTTGCTATAATAAATTGTGCAGGCAGTATCTCAACGATACTTGTAAGTAGTATAAGTACTTGATCCTCTAAAATCTAGTGAGTACGAATTCACAGCTACTCTAACCAAAAATGCGTTAAAAAATCTTCAAAACAAGAGCTCGACGTAAATTGCCATCGATTCAGCAACCTTTTGCTACGGGCCACTAGATCTACGGATCCTTAGGATCAAATCAGTTGCATCGAGTATTCGAAAGTCTCTCTTTTATTGTTCATCATCGTCGTTCCGTGTCACATAGATCTTACCCACAACTACAAACGCTTATCTACAAGAGAATTCACGTCCATTCGAAAGTGTGTCCCTATCCCAGGCATCCGTACAACCGTCTCGGTCTCGTCGGGTGCTGATACCTCTTGTCCAGGAAATAGTTGCTCGATCTATGCTCGTATCCTTTCAGTTCTCTACTCAGGCTGTCCAACGGTGCTGTCAGTCTCTCCTCGTCGATCATATTTTTCATCAGATCTCGGGACATTCTCAGCTGCTCCCTACCCTCCCATATCGCGTTTTCGAGCAGCTGATATTTTTTTATGTCCGCGAGTTCTTGGCTTTTGTTCAGATTCTTTAATGCATCCATTCGCAGTTTGAATTCGATCGCCTTGGCCGATTTGCCACGCAAACTGTTCCTCTGATCGACGGTGGTGCGGGCCTCGGTGATCTCTTGCATGTCCTTCAAGCACTGAAGATCAATGGCGGCCATTTCTCGTTGCAGCTGTCTGGCTTGGCTTCTGACGCGGGCGCTCTCCACGAATAACGGTATAGTACTCAGCCTGATCTGCTCTAATCGTCGCGGAAATACTTCTCTGGTCACGTGGCTGGCCTGCGCTGTCTTGGACAGGCTGAAGTCCGAACGATTTGCTATCTTTGGACGAAACAACGAAAATCAGACGTTGCGTCGTAGCGGTTCGATCGCGAAGGGGCTTGCTTCGCGGGAGGGAAAGCAACGGGCCGTGATTTTCGCGAATACGTTCCGCTGCGAGGGATCGCGTTCTATCGAGCGGGTCGAGCTGAGGCCTAAACTTAGCCGCGAGCGGTCCAGAATTCGAAAGTGACCCTATGCACTCGATCGACTCCCTCTAGAGACTCGCGAACGACTGCCAGTCCGAGGCACTAAACGGCCAAGCGTCCCCGGCCGAGCGGTACGCTAGAGATGGATTTTTCATGTGTACGGGCTACGTGCGATTTGGCAGACGCCGTGCGCGATCAGTTCCCCGACGAATGGTCCAAATTATTAGCTGCCAATCGTGGTGGCCGTTCTCTCGGGCTTCCGTGATATTTTTATTGTCCCCGTTCGACGATTTCGGATTGTCAACGGTGGCAGGTGGCCGATGTTATTAATAACGATCGTCGATAACGAATTTCCGGATTTCTACGCGGCTCGCGTGAATTTAGAGTGAGGATTTTCCGTACTGGCAACCGAGACCGCGTCGCGGGACAGTCTTAAATTAATCTGCGCTGACAGTGGGGAGCTAGCGAACTGAATCGTGGTCCGATGAAATTATGAGAATCTAACGAACCTGAAGTAACTTCTGGTTACTTTTATGTGTTTACACTGTCATTGTGTTTATTGATTTATAATACTATATATAGATCTTTATATTAGTAAACTTTTAATCGGTACCGATGTTACGACAATAAACATTTTTGCAACATTTGTAATAGAACCTTTATAATCCGTGGGCAATGCCGAAAGTTACAGAAGAAGAAAATAAACAGCATACAAATGAACATGTGTAAGTAAAGAAAAAAAAATTAAAAGTTTAAAACTTGGTAAATTTACGCTGTTTTTATAAGAATACCACCACCCACTATTTGACCCAACAAAGAAAACCTTCCGTACATTCAAACAAAAGCAGTAGATTCCTTTATTTGAAACCTGCCAAGATCCCTACAACGTCAATTTAAAGTTCACGTTTAACCACTTAAGTGCTTGGTACGATCACATGGTCACAGTGACCAAGGAAAGTTATTTCTGAATTTCTTGACACAAAGCATTTACGTCACTCCGATCCCATTTCTTAAACCCACAATCTGTAACCGCAAGAATTGTCAATAACCACCGAATTCGTTGTCAAGTACTTAATGACCATAACATCCCCGATCGTATAAAACATGAAATTCAGTCTCCTATTCGGTCAACACATTCACCGCTGGCTAGGCCACTGGTGACCGACACAGGATTTTCGGATGGTCAACAGCGACCGTCGTGTAAAACAAATTCCAATATCAAATAACACAATCAGCGTAAACGAACAATCAGACGAATTGTCTCTGCGGTGAACGTGCTAAGCTACTTTCCGAAACCGCAACGAACTCATATTCCTAAACTCACATTCTCCTGTCACGAGAACCGTCACCGTCTGCCGAATACGAGGGCATTTGACTTCGAGCTAGGTGTCCACCCGAAGCCCAGCCACTTCCGCGTCACCAAATTTAGAAACCGAAAAGGTCAGGCAGTCGTCAAGTCGCACGACGCCTAAGAAAATGGGCCGTCCGTGTTTCCCGGACTAGCACGATATCCCGGTGTTGCGCGACCAGCCCGGCTTTCACTACCCAATTTGCACTTCGTACCTTGAAATTGGACAGATGATCCCTGGCGTGGTCCTCCGCGTCGATCGCGTGCTTGATCAGCTCGCGTCTCGTGTAGGACTCCACCGGCTTGTCTCCCCAGAGAAGTGTGCCATCGGACCAGGGTAATTCTGGTTTTTCTATGTTTTTGCGGTAATAATACTCCCTGTAGGGCACCGACGAGGTTCTTCCTTTCTTGTCTATGTAATCGATCATCGGCTGGTAGAAGTTTATTCCGTATTTATAATTCGTATCGTAGATGTACGTGGGCCAGTGCTTCCATTTTGGTTCCAAGGGAACGTACATAGGAGGCAAGCAACCTGCCATTTCGATACCGGTTTAGGGCGATTCTGAACTTTGGGAATCCTCTTCCTTTGGAAGGAAGAGATAGATTTAATCTCTTTTTCTGTTTATTTCTTGTTGATTTAACTTCCAACTCTTTTGATTGTTTCTTTATTAGACGACAAGGTTGACTCGAGGAGTTACTGACACCGTTCTGGTTTTTCTAATTCTGGTGGGTAACTGTTATTTGGACAGCCTGCTTTCTTTCAAAATCCCTTTGACACCCTTGCTTTAAAGGTTTATTGGTGCGTTTTCTTTCCTCTTTCCATTCGTTATTTTTCTTCGAGTAGGAACATCGATCACTTTTTCTTTAACCGACTCCTTCTAAAACGGTAGTTCGAGGGGACTGACGGTTTTTTTTTGTGCCAAGTGTCTGTGTAGGTATGTTAATTTGGCATCCAACTTTACCTTAAATAAAAATCATTAAATGTTTTCAGAGTGCTAGTTCAGAGTTTTGTTTTTGTTGTAGGATCGTTAATTTTCACGCCCGCCAATGTTATAGAGCAGGTGGTTCCTTTTTGGACGAAGACGAAGTACGTTCGACTCTACTTACGAATTTTTCATAGTCGGATGATCGGAGTTGACACTTGCTACGAAACGGTCGAGAAAAATTGGGCCGAACGAGTGCGGTGGTATCTTTTGTACGTTTTTTCTACGGTTGCCACATTGAGGACGGCCAATCAGCACCTCTCGGTAATAATTGGATCGCGGTTGATCGGTTTTGCGCGATGCTTATTAATAGATGGGTTGCGCACTGTATGCGTATCGGCATCACGCCATTGTTTCATTTATGACTCAAGACGTGTCGGTGAAATCAAATTTTCAACGATGGTTCGACAGGTTTTAGTTATTCGTATTTATTTATTTCTTCAAAAATTCCAAAGTTATTGTTGATAGAAATGGTACGTATTTATTAAAGTTTCCATATTATTTCCTCAAGGTTCGATAAAGTTGATTTATGTTTCTATTAATAAATATTTGAGTTTGTTTGAAGCATGAATGAAAATTGTACAAACTGACGTATTACTCTTCATGTAAGTATGTTACGTTTCATTTAAATTTAGATAGATTAAAAATTTTATCTCACTTTTATTCTAGTTTATTTAAATTTTTCTGTAAATTATTAATCAATATTTTAATATGATTGTTTCTTTTAACATCGCCATCACTAATTCACACATTAAGTAGTTTAAAAATTATTATTATTATTCTGGTAACATTCTTCGGATTTTAACTACGTACAGTATTTGAAATATGTATTTAAGGACTTTATTACAGTTTCACTTGTTATTAGTTTAGACTTCAGTTGTTTCGTAATTTTGTAAGAATAAAACTAATACCGCTTTCAATATTAGTCTTCATAGATTTATTAACATTTATCTTTCCTTCTTTTGTTGGTACCCTTTTTATCTGATCAAATAAAATCTTCTGTATCAATTGTGATACTACAGACAAATAATACAAATAATATTGGAGCGCTACTCCTTATATTTCCTTCAGAGATATCGTTTTCTAATATGAATATTATTAGATTATATTATATTATTGACACTAATATTTTAATATTCTCATAGAAGAATTATAATTTGTCCTTATTCCACTTCATAATTACTTAATGTACATTCAATTCATGTTGATTATTTAATAATACTTACGCTCGAAGTTTCATTGTTCCCTGATAAATTATCCCACAAGAAGAATAACATTCTTGTACCACACAAAATTGAATTCACAATTGATCACATTACTCTTCTTTGTATTTCACAAATTTCAATAACTATTTCGTCAGATAATATTTTTTTTACTGAATACAATACGTTCATAATAGTATCCTTCACTTTATCGTAGATTTATTTTACTTAATTGAGAATGAAATTGTAATATTATGTTTGCAAAACATTTCATATAAAATTGTTTAAAAAGAATTTCTTACTATTTCTTTTATCTTAATAGCAAAAACTAGTAGTATGTCTTTCGATGTGTCACGACAATTAAATCACTTTGCTAAAGATAAATAAACTTAGATAAATAAAATTTAGAGAATCATCAAAGTTAAAATATCGATCATCTTATTCGTCAATTACGACAATATAAAATTAGAATAACGTTTCACGAATTTTTTTCCTCTGATTTACCCTGTATAAATGCCATTCACCGTGATATAATCGGTATATCGAACGATCGATGTTGCGTAGCGACGAGTTCTGAAGATCTGAGCCAAAAGAAAAGTCATCGTGCTCGATCGTCACGTCGATGCGACGATCCGATTTTGGCAATCCACGACTATTGTACATCTCGCGAGTATAAATAAATAAGTAGACCGCAATAGGATATTCCCTTGAACATCCGATATGTCGGAAAACACCCAGGGTTGATCGATGATTGAATTAAACGTGTTTTATTAATAGGCTGGCGTTACGCACGGTGGTTGCACCGGAAATAAAATCGATTGCATCATGGATCACGAGAAGCCACAAATTTTCGTACTCTCTGTTCAGACGATACTTTCTATTAGGTTAAATCACTCAAATTTAGTAATTTGA
Organism: Dufourea novaeangliae; assembly: GCF_001272555.1. Lineage (NCBI taxonomy): Eukaryota > Metazoa > Arthropoda > Insecta > Hymenoptera > Halictidae > Dufourea > Dufourea novaeangliae. Next base: position 37,674 of record NW_015374063.1, on the reverse strand, counting down.
GTAGTAATTCACTTTCTCTTGTTTTGTTTATAAATCATAAGCGTGCACTAAAGAACCTTCTTTACACAATTATTTCACAAAACGTTGTTGATAGTTCAAAAGACTTCTAGTAAAAAAAGCTTTTATTGTTAGGAAGTTTGAAAATGAGATTATCAGGTGCCAATGTGAAATCGTCTCTTAAACAGATATTAATATTAGTAATGAATTTCTTTAAGTTGATATGAGACGTAAAACGTTTGGAAATTGAATTACTCCCACACTCTTTTTATTGATGATGTTAATATTATAGTTAGGATAGGTGTGTTAATATTACAATTCTAGAAAATTAGGTATCCAATAAAGGGAGATATGCAAGAAGAATATCAAAATCAGGAATCAATTCTGTACTTACCGGATGATTTCAATTTCTTCGTCTTTTTCGCTCAGACGACGCTCGTAATCGTGACGAAGTTGGGTCAATTCGGCGGACAATCTCTGCGACCGCTGTTCTTCGATTTTGCGGCCCTGAAATTCATAAATTTTATTAGAGACAATTCAATATTCAATTATAGCATAAGTTTTTAATAATGATATAAATTTTTGATGATTTTTAAAACATTTTTACTTTGCATCTGGTGCCATATTTTCCAGTCTGTTTATATACAAATTTAATTGTTGAAGATCATGAAGACATTAGCATTTCACGTAGCACATTATGACAGGAAATTTTATTATTAATAATCGTATTAATGTATGATTATCATACGTTTGAAACTCTCAAGAAGGTTGACAGAATATACGGTTACGTTACGTGGACAGTAATCTAAAAGTATCGAATCTTCTAAAAAATTCATAGATTACATAATACTTCATGTCTTTTGAATTACTATTTTCTTTTCCATTTTTATAGTAATTTAAAATTAATATCTTTACCATATAACTTTTGAGCCGAGAACTCAAAATTCAAAACAAATGCAGATAGGACATTCGTCATAAATACTTTAAATTGTAAGCATAGAGAATTTTTGTTTTAACTACTGTGTTCAAAATTATGTATATGTTTTTAAATATTCAACTAATTTGATGCAAATTTTTTAAGTTGCTCAGGACAGATGTAAATCTGTTTTTACTTACTGCTTCCGCCTCCTTGTAGGCAGCAGCAAGCTCTTCACGTTCGTTCTCCAAACGACGAAGTTCGAGTTCCAATTCGTGAAGTCTGCGGTTCATGTCGGCCAGTTGGTTCTTAGCATCACCTAGGTCGTCTGAAACAATCGAACAGTTGATTATAAACCTAATCGTCTCATCTAATCCTTATCCACAATTCTTCAATGTTTCAAAATAGAAACAACTTTCGCAATCTCAATTTTTAACTTCATCTTTTTATAATTGTAGAACTATATAAAAGTGATATAGGTTTGAAATTCCATGTAAATATTTCTGTTTCAATAAAAGGAAAACTTTTTTAAGTAAATTGTGTGTTGTAGAAATTACCTCCCAATTTCTTATTTTCACGAGCAAGTTGGTCCTTCAACTCGCGAGTCTTGTCCAGTTCACAGTTGGTGCGTTGGAGTTCTTGTTGCTTGTTGCGAAGATCGCGTTGGCTCTGCTCATACATCGACATGCTTTCCTCCAGACGTGCTTTCAGTTCGATATTGATCTTCTCTAATTGTTCTACGCGTTTCTGGAGCTCGCGTGCGGTTCCATTAGCCTGAAAACAATGATTAAATTATTCAAACTATTCTGTTCTATTATATTCAATTATTCTGAATAGCAGTTCTTCATGAACTTGATAATATTATTCTACGGTTGTGAAATAAAAATTTCAAATATCTATTGTCGCTAGACCGTAAATGTTCATGTGAATCTATAATTTTATACATATAGGTTTACTGTGTTCATTTAAAAGGAAAAATTTCTTTTAATAAATCAAATTTTATAAATATTTCTATATTTATGAATTTGATTTACTAAGGAACTCGTGAGTTACAAAATAGAATTTTATAGAGTTAATGTAAAATAATATTGATTGTGAAAATGTACCTTCTCCAAGTCAATGATCAGGACCTCGACTTCAGATTGGAGGCGAGATTTCTGCTTCTCAAGATTGTTAATCTTAACCAGCAGGGTTTCGATCTGTTCTTCCTGTTCCTGGATACGCGCGCTGTATTTGCGGCGTAGTTCTTCTACCTGCAGAATTTAATAACAGTATTACTATTTACCATACTATAGTATAATAAAAATAAATAAAAATATGTAGAGTACATCATTTAAGATGTCTTGAGCATTTGTTAACCTATGTAAACTTGATTACACATTATACTTCGCTTTAGATGAATATACGTTTATTTCATTATATATTCATACTTAATAACATTTTGTTACATATTGTATTACGAAATTTTAATATTCAATTACTAAAATGTAGGTATCACCAATGAAACATAAAAGTAAATCGAGATATTAAGCGCAAAAAATTAATTTTTGGAACTAAAAAAGGTATTTTGCAATAATTACCTCTTCGGCGCGTGCATTAGCCTCGGTCTCGTACTTCGATCTCCATATTTGAACTTCTCCGTTGGCCTTGACCAATTGACGTTCAATGTCCAAACGTGCTTCAGATTCTTCTTCCAATTGGATGCGAACGGATTCCAACTCCGTTTCGACCTATTGATAATGTAACGTTAATAAATAATTCTAATTTCTTTCTAATCGGTATAATTATCAATCTGAATAACTTTCTGGCGAACAATTAAGTCGTTACAATTATGTGGATTATAATGTTAACTTAAATAGAGTGCTGAAAATATAAAAATATTTAGAATATCGGATCAATAAATTAATTACGTACTATTTTATAAAGCACGAAGTCATTCAAATTCCTAAAAACATTGAATATATAGGTACTGCGTTTACTAATTTAATACTGTAGAAATTTTCTCTAAAAAATTTCAATGGTATGGTATAATTTCTTTGTACTACATGCGTCGAGTATGTGATTTATTCATTTGTTTTTTGTAAACATTTTTTAACGTTGTATTCGATTTTTGATTGTTATGGAAGAGCTTAACGAACGGCTGAAGTCTTGCTCAATAAGTGTTTAGTTTTTGTTGAAAATAAGTAGGAAACGTACCTGATGCAAAGAGGCTTCAACCAATGAACGACGACGTTCTTCATCTTCAAGACGACGACGAGCGTCCTCGAGCTGTCCAGCGATCTGAGTCCTCAGGTAAACAACATTCTCGATGCTGACCTACATTTGTACATAATTTATAGTTAGTAAATAAATATTCGTAACCCGGGAACAGTTAATAAAATACAATTGAAATACGCAATCTGTATTATACTTCAAATAGTGTAGTATAAAACTGAAATTTATTATCAGTCTTTTTCGATAAAAAATAAAATAAATTTTCTTTTACCACCGATTTACTGATATGACATGAATAATATATCTAAAAACCATAAACGCTACACTCAGTACATAATTCCAATAGTTTATTATTTTTAAATTTGAACGTCTATATTAACTAAAATTAAAATAGTTTACAGTAACTTTTAACAATTACCTTCAATTACAATGATTTTAAACTTCATGTATTATTGCACTGATGTTACGTGTTATTTGCCGTAATTATCAAATAGACTTAAATATGAAATAACATTGTGCTAATAAATCAGCAGAAACAGGATGTTACCTTCAAGTCCTGTACTTCTTTGGTCAGCTCAATATTTTCTTGGGAGAGCCTAGTCTTGTGGCTAGTGATGTCAACGATGGTACGATTCAATTCCTCTATTTTCACGTTAAGCTCGGCGACGTGGATCTCGAGCTTCTCCACTGTCTTTATGGACATCAACTTTTCTTTGCTGACATTGTCCAGCTGAGCGAGGAGTTCGTAAACTTCTTGTTGGAATTTTGATTTTTCCTTGTCAGCCCTGTAAAATGTTATAATCATATATTAACGAACACTATTTTTTGCATGTTTAAAAAGTATAAGTTGTTTCAAATCAAAACCCTGTTTATCATTTTGTTTGGTAGTTCTACATCCTATGTATTGTATAAAAAATAATAATAGTAGAAATATGTAAATATCATGTTTTTTTATTCATTTCGAAGTCTTTTATAGCGTTCAGTACTCTAAATTCGAATTCAAACATAATTAAAAAAAGTAAACGTAAAGGAAAAATTCCTTATGTGAACTAAAAAACGTTTAGGAAACATGAACAAAATAATTAATAGTTAGCAGATTTTAATTAAATTATTACTTTATTTCTATATAAATGATTTTAGAAAGATTTATCATAAAATGGTTAATTATTTATGAGAATCTTCATTAGAATAATTACAAAATTATCCTTCCTATTCTCTCCATGTTTTTATAAGTAAAATATAGTTACATATGTACATGTTTAAATTCTAGTTTCCTAATAATTAACTTTCTAAGGTTTTCTAAATTATTACCTTTTCAATATTGGGTTTATTTTAACATTAATTTAGAGTGTTGGGTATTATTCTGCATGTCTGTATTCGATTCTTCTTTTTTCTAGTGATTTTCACTGAAGGATTCTCTATTTTGTCATTAACTTGTCAAGCGGATGGTTCGTCGACAATGACCACTTATATGTACATAATTAAAGACAAACAATAAGAATCTAAAGTAAAGTAAGTAAACATACACTACTGGAAATATTTGTTGTATCATCTTCAAATTCACGTAGTACGCACAATTTTCATAGTAATATAATTGACAATATGGTTCGTATCCAACTTATTTTTACGAAGATAGCGAGCTACACATTTTTGCAATAAGTACTTGTTTTTATTAGTTTTCCTAGTACTAATAACAAGACAGATATAAGTGACAACGTGTTTAATATTCGAGTAATACATTAGATATTTCCACTACTGTAAGTACAATGTAACTAACACTACTACAAATAATAGGATACAACTAACTACACAAATCTCCATGTAAATAAATAAGACCGCAAAAGATCGTTGAGAACTACAGTCGAAGACAAACGAGTTAACTCGTCTTCTCCAGTAAATAGACTATAACATGACTGTAAAAAAACGACATCGTGTTTCAAAGATTTATTTTACCTATAACCCCATTGATCCTTGAACTACAGGTATGCAGGATATCATGTAACTGGTGGTACAACTGAGTAGATGGTAATTCTACGTGAAAAAATAAGTCGCAATTATACAATAAAATTGTTTCAATTTAGACTCAATGTTCGAGAAAATCGGCTTTGAAAATTAATCTGAAATGCGTGTATTCGTCATGGAAGTAAGTAGAAATGGAATGCAATGAACAGACGCGTCAGCCAAGTATTACTCAATTACGCACCTATCCAACAGGTTTTCAAAGGCGATTTTCTCGAAGACAAAGTCTGAAACGAAAAAATTTTATTCTATATTTTTGATTTATTTTTTCACGTAGAATCACTCCTAGCTGGCTATATCACCAGTCACAGGACACCCTGTATATTCATGAAACTGATCTCCTAAAAAACTAGTTCAATAAGTGATACTAATGAAAATAACAGGTAGGCATACAAACAAGCAAATGTTTGGTTTTATGGAAAAAATAACAAAACGAGTGTAATGCGGTAGAAAGATATTGTATTATTTCTCTGTATTTTTAGTTCTTTTCATTTCGACGTCTGTTGAAAACAGTGGTAGTTAAAGGGTTAATGTTGATTGGTACGAAAATGTACCAGCATACAAGTAATTTATTTTTCGCGGTACCAAGTGGCAGTCGTTATTCAATGATCATTGGAAAATGGATGGAAGAAAAGAACGAAATCTGCATTAGTGAGTTAACTTATTTATGCTTGTACTTGAGTCGAAGATGTTTGGTCCCCTCATAAAATGTTAAGAATACTATAAAAGTCGCGCGATATTCTAGAGATACTCCATATTGCAAGCCTCTACGCTACCCCGCGGCGGGTTATCTAGCGAGCATCTTGGAAAGAGGTGTGGCGGGGAGAGGGGCAAAGAAATATCGAGTCCTCTTGGTATCGTCCACCTACACGTAACAGAGGGTGTAAGGTGTCGGCCGATTCCGAGGATAGTGGGGATCAGGCGGCCGGTCGCCTGTACTAATATGGCGCGTAACACGGGGTTGAGAATTGCCGCGCGCGACTCGCACGGTTAAAAATAGTCATAAGCGGAGTAGTGGCCGAGCAAGCAAAACGACACGCAGAGGGAGAGACTGAGAGAATAAAAACGGTAGACCTAGGAAGAGAGAGAGAGAGAGAGAGAGACAGTGACGGATCGAGGGGGTAAAAGAGGCAAGGGGAGCAGGCTATTACGGAAAAATAAAGAATTGTGGATGGAAAGTTGTAAAAGTTTGTAAAATTGGGTCAAGGAAAACGGGAGATTTAAATTTAAAATGTTGTGGGGATGGGTCATTACGACGCACGTGTGTACCCTAACGTTTTCTTTCTTGTGAACAAGAATTTATCTTTGATAATTGATAATTGAAGATCTGAAGGAAGGTGGTGAAGTCTAAAGAGAGTTGAAAAAATAATTTCCTTTGGATGTTACGTATTTGGAATGTGGTGGAAGATGAAGATTATGAGTTTGAACTTTTTCGTTGCTATGTGCTAATATTCCGGAGAGTTGGATGATAGGATTACAATATTTTGGAAAATGAAACGTGGATGACGTAGAAATTGTAAGGATAAAGATTTTGTGGTTCGAGAGACGGAAAGTTGGGAAAAAGAGATATATGTACATATATGAGACACGAGTAATTTGTTTTGACAATATTGAATTAAATTTTGACAGTATTTTGCAGATTTGTTTTTATTTTTGACGTTAGGTTTCTGCTTCAAATTTGAACTAGTTCTAACATTTGTGAACTAATTACGTACGCGAATACTATTTTTATCGCGGTTTAATCAATTGAGGAACGTCAAATACAGTTTATAGATATAAAAATTCAACATCGATTAACAATTTGTTATCAACAAGCGGAAGGAAAAGTGTGTAATAACATTTAAGAAATTTAAAAATATCTAATGTTAATGTTAATGTTAATCATGGGATACTTCAAATGTTTTGAATGTATAAAATTAATGATCCTTAATAATCATTCTGAGACAATTAAATGGTTCATTCCTAACATCTTTGTCAATAAATAAATTTGTGCAGTTAATATTGTAAGAATGCCTTATGCATGTAAAAGTTTGAAACAAACACTTTGAAAAAATTGAGAGAACAAAACAAACGAAAAATAATTGTTATTTGTATGTCATGAAAAGAAACAAGATAACAGAAGTTGTTGTGAAAATACAATGGAAGGCTGGATGTGAGGAAGGAGATATGAAAGTTGTAGATGTAAATTGAAAAGTTGTGAAAACTGGAGAGAATCTACGGAAAGAAAAGTGTTGGTATTTTGAAGAAAGAAACTATGTAAGTAACAACCTAAACAAGGAAGAACATATACAACCAAGTAGGAAATGAGAAAAAAAGTTAAGAATGATGAAACACATGAGTGCGGAAAAGTGGGAAAAAAGGAGTGGAATGAAGGAAGTGTTGAAAGCAACTTGGAAGGTGGGACAAGTCTATTTTAAAAGCGTCTGAAATGTCGGTTCTCCACCAACAGGTGGAGACTTTTTTTTACTGGACACCGCGAATTTTTATGTCCCCGACACCTTTTTATGTTCTTTTCTTTCTACGAAGGTAATTGAAAATAAAACAGACGTAAAATAATTTTTAATTTTTCGGAGACCGTCTCGGAAGTGCTCACTGGAATGTACTTTCCATTTATTACTCCCGGTCGCCGTAATGGTGGACCAGCTCGCTCTATTTTGCAGGTTGAATTATTAAGAGGCAATTAACTGTTACTCCGCCGCGACGCCGTTGACGCATAAATGTCGTAATTGCTTTCACTGAAAGGTACACTTAGAACGGAATCCCTTGGGATCCAATTTCAGAGTATATTCATGATCTGCTGTTACTGTTAAGTTGGGAATGTGTGATATTGTGTTGCGAAGAAACCATTGAAATTTTGTGTAGTCACAGAGGTTAATGAAAATGATGCTTCGTGGAGTTCAAAGGGGCCAAAATCGAGAATAGGTGTCGAGAAATTAATTACTCAAAAATGTGCAGAAACATAACCTCCACTATTTTTTTGGAGTCAAAGAATTAATTAATTGATCTAATGTTTCTATTAATACAGCTTTAATTTCTGTGAAATATATGAATTGCACAGAATTTGTTCGAAAATTTTGATGACCTCTTGCATGAGTAGGTGATCTATTGATTATGTATCTTTATAGAAAGAAAATACATGAAAACGGTAAACAGAACGAACACAAAAAACAAATTGTGAATAAATTAAGATGTGCATTATTGGCGTTAAGCATAATCTTTAGAATCAATTTTAGGAAATATAATATTTACGAGAATTCTTCCCTAAAAGAAGTTTCTTAGAATTTTATTTAATCTAAAGAGGATTATGTATTATATTTTGTAGGAAGAACAGAGAACAACTCAAATTATAATTTTTCTGTAATTTACCATTTTTGTCTATAATTCATCATTTTTCTATAGTAACAATATAAGTAGCAAACATCAAGAAACAAATCTAAGTAAATTTGACTTCTAAAATAGGAATGAGAAGTTCGATGTCGGTCAAAATAACGTAAGAACATCTATTTATGCCCATAAATGTAGAAAAAACTTTTCCATTTTTTCTTCTAACTTCTTATTTTTATATTAAAATATTATTCCGATTATATTAAATACACTTTTAAAAAGAACAGAAAATTGAATCTCTCATAAGTCTTTGTAACTTAAAAACTTATTCTATTGGTGACCGTAATTTCTTACTTCTTAACTACTTTTTAATTACTACTTAATTACTTCTCAATTTCTCACATCTTAACTTACTTCTTACTTTTAAAGAAAAAATAACTCAACATAAAATTTAGTATCCATCCAACAAACAGATTCCAAGCAACATAAATTCCACTGAACTAAAGCGATAGATCAATCACACCTAAAAGAAGCTTTTAAAACGTCATGGAATTCAGAGAATTATTCCACGTTTCCCTTGAACCTTCGCTTCGTGTTTACGCAAGAAGCTTACGCAACATCTGAGGAAACACAAAGTTGCGGCGAAGAAGTCTCTCTCTCGCTCTCTCGAGGTAGGATAGAATTAATTAGATAATAGACGGCGTCTCGATGACAGCTGAGTGAATTTTCGAAACGGAGGGTGTCCTTGTAGCGTGGTATCGCGCGTCGGGGCGCCGGGACGTCGAAAAGGACGCGGGTTATGTTTAGAAAAGCCGAGGGAACGAGTCTACGTGTATTTCAGGTGCGAGTGAGCTGGTTGTTTGGCCGGTGGCCAGTACCCGTCGAGCATAATTCCCGCAATTTTCGAATATGCTTTCGTTCCTCGCGATGTCCCGCTATACTTAACGAAGCAAAGGGTCGTGATTCATCCTCGTTCATCCATCGTGTCTTTACATCCCTCTTACACCCTCCCTCCCCCCTTTTCCTTCTGTCCACGAGGAACCCGGATGGATACGAAAGTTTGGTTCGCGTTTCGGTGCACCTTTCGAACTTCCCGCGGACTGTTTATTGACGCTCGCCGCGCTTTGACCTCAAAGAGTGTGAGTGAATCGCGAGCGGAGCATACCGAGGCCGCACGATTTTATTTTCACAGGTGTATATAATTAACCACGGTTTATTGGTGTTCCGATTTCGTTTCGTATGGTATCGAGTAGGAGTGCTTGGTGCCGTATCCGGAGCGTGTTTAGGTTCAATTCCCGACAGCGTGTTATCGCGGTCTGCTTTGATACTCAAAATTTAATATTACTCGAGGAGGATTTGGGTAACCGACCGCTGCGAGATCTTCGCTTCTGAGCCGTCCGTGCGGACAATAGATCGTTGGAAATAGTGAAACATTGGGAAACAGAAGTTCTGAGGAGCGTGTGTGGTTGTACATTGATCTTAGGGAGGTTTTATGCTTGGTGTACTGAAGAAAAGATTACGTTATTTGAAACGATTACAGCTTTCGACATAACAATTGTATAATTTTGTTTCCTTCGCCAGTTGTTGTGAATAAAACGTTTTCTCTATTTATTTTCGAGCAATGTAATATCTTAGGTGTTGTACTGTATGTACGTAAATGTAGTCTTAAATGCGAGGAAAACATTTGGTATAGTGCGTTTCAAGATTCTACTGACCTGGCGCGTGCTTTCGCAAGTTGATCGATCTGATCCTGGAAATCGACAACGACTTCCTGGTGTTTCTTGCGCAGAAGGTGCGCGGTCTCCTCGCTCTCGAGATGGACATCTTCGAGTAGTTTGCGCAGCTTGGCCAGTTCCGTGTCCCGTTTCTTGTTGATCTCAAACTGTAGAGTTACAATGGAAAACAACAATATTAAACCTTCATCGCCGGAATAAGAATATATTTTATAAGTTTGAAGATCGAATGTAACACATTGGCGAATGAGCTGTTCATTTACCAAAGTGAAAACAGTAAGTGGAAACAATTTCTAAAATTATACAATTAAACACCAATCAATTGCTTTGGCACAAAAATTTGGAAAAATTCGGTAAGTGGAATTAGTCACTTTAACCTTTGAACTTGAAACCACGGAACCTTTGAAGAAAGTCGATATATTTAATATCTTTTCTTGAATTATATAGAGGATATAGTACATGTCGTATAATATGTTTCAAACTTACTTGAGATTCGGCGCCACCCTCGGCCTCTTCGAGACGTTCGGAGAGCTGAATCACTTGCACGCTCAAATCAGCGCGCTCGCGTTCGATCTGCAAACGCACGTGGCAAATGAAGAACGAATTTGTATTATGAAAAATTATTAATACAGATTTATTATTCCGAGCTAAGGGGAATAAAAGTAGATTTCATTATTGTTAATACAGATTAATTGATATTCTGGTAGAATTCTTCTTTCATTATTTACGTAAAAATTAATACATATGTTACACTTACAGAGTGGTTAATGTGAACAGACAACTAGTAGCAACTTTAAAAACATTTAATATACTCACAAAAGTAATTTATTAAATTTCTAGTTTCCAAAATATTTAAATATACAAATTGATTTGGGATTTATTAAAAATCATTGATGTTAGTCAATGAACTGTAGAATTGCAAAATACATGATTAATAAAAACTGTATTTACATTTTACAGTATTAGTAAAAAAAAGTCATATATCGGAAGTATTACTAAGATCTTTAGTAAAGGAAATAAAGATCATGACGTTGATTCGATCAAGAACGATGCAAAGCTAATGTTTAATCAGAATCTGATTACCAAGTTCCTACGGTATTTGTATTACCTAGTTATTACACTTCCTCATAATCCATTTTTTTTCGGTAATTGACTTCTACAATGCAATCACTGTTATTTTCTTTTAAAATTATGAAATGAAACTAACTCCTAAATAGTGAGGTTAGGTTTCCAAGTGGTTATAAAATCTCAAAAAGATACCTATTTGTTTGTTTTTATTTTTCTGCGCATTCTTTCTCATCTAACAGAGTTAATTCCATTAGAAACTTCATAAATAAATTTTTATTAACATTGTTCATTTTAGTGTACTTACTAAAATGACTAGAATTCTCTGTTCCAAAGAAAAAACTAACACCGTTAAAATAGGGAGAAAATTCAGGTATGCGCAGACCTTATTTTACTAGTTTGGTAACAGAGGTTACACTTCACCAGTTAAAAGGTTAATCGAATTGTTTCCAAGGGTAATCACTAAACGAATTCATTGTACATAGCGCAATAGTACAAACACTGTCGGAGGAACATGTTGATGCGTGTCGAGTGTAATCGAGATGCGCGGCATTGTTTTGGAAAGAGGCCTCGAGGAACGACGCGAACGGCTTGGTGCAAGCTTGACGTCAGGTTTCTTCGGACCGCGAATAGAACGATCTAATTCCGGACGAACCGGCTCTATATTCGGAGCTTTATTCATATTACGAACGAGGCGTTTATCTGGAAAAGAGAAACGCGCGACAACGCCATAACTGTCCCTTTTCCGGAAATCGTCGCGTTCTCCATGGCACTCCCTTGTATTTACCGACCCTGACATAACACGTACTTCCTGTAATACCTATCTTTTTTATAGCAAAAATTTGACTTTAAAACATGAAAACTATTCGAATCTTTAATTCCATATCAAAAGCGACATTATTAGGTGTACCGATAAATGACCCAGTTTTTCTTGGCGAAATCGGTACTCATTTCTGTAGAAGTCAATCTATACTGTTTTATTCATACTGATAACGGTTTCCCATCATCATACACCTCTTTTCCTTAGTGAGAAGTTGTCAAGACATCTTTAATTTAAAATATATCGCTTCATATGCGAAGAACAATAGTATACTTTTTGTTACACCTAATAATTGGTTTAATCGAATTTCTAACAGCGGTCTGCAGCCAGTCTGTAAACTAATGTGTAAGAAGTAGTGTTCAAAATCTAATAGAAGCTACTTGAAATTGAGTATTTATTATTTTTCTATATTCTTTTTATATGTTCGTTTATGTATTCTTGTTTGAAGTAAATAAATAATTCTATTTAATATGTTTTCTATGGATAAGGAAGAATAACAGAAATGATCGAGTGCGTGGAGATAATAAGTATAGACATACAAAATTTTACGAAATTAATGAATGTACATCGACAATCTATTGAAATATGTAATAAATGAATAAAAGTAATATTCGCGGACGCAAATTTTAGACAACCGTGTGGAAAGAATTATGAAACTAATAAAAGTCTACAAGATTCTGATTACTTATCCGGTACACATGCAAAAAGGAAAACACGAGGAAAATTATTGAACACTTTGTTAAGAATTATGGAAAAAGAGAAATTCGTAATAGTGTTAGTACATTCTTATTACATTTAAACTTACAATATTTAAGCATGCCACACACAGTATCGTAAAAAGAGAAATTCGTAAGATTACATAATAAGTATCTGGACATAAGCCGCATTTATTTTTTGCAACAAAGACAAAGGAGACGATCATAGTTTCCAGCTTTTTGCGTCTCATAATCAGAAGGAACATTTCTGGCACCAGTTCAAGCCGCGTATCTTGACGAGCGCAACATATGAATTCGATTTCCATGGGTTACTTTACCGAATAATGAAACAGTACAAGCTTCTCAGAAATGTATCCCGTCGTTTAAGCAAAATTTTCAGGTCTCTCGCGAGTTTATTTGTAATTATTCCAAATTCACGAATTAAATAAACAATTCCTAACATTCTCGACATTCGTTAAGATAAAAATTAGTTCTACCTCTGTTTACTTGCAAAGTTCTGCCTTTCGAAAATTTTTTATATTGTTGTTATTTTTTTGTCTTTAAATGCGATGTGTTACATGTACGCCGAACACGAAAAAGGAATGCGGGTTCGTTCGCTGAAGAGTCGCGCATCCCCAAAAATAGACGCGAGTCGTGAGCTGGACATTTCGACCTACTGCTCCCCACTCTGTGGTGGAGCGGGCCACTCTCGTCTTTCTTTGTATCAGTTTCAAAATTCACAATACCGACATTACATTACGTTTCGAAGATTGACGTTTATCACCGCGGTCTCGGTATTTTTATCTTTGTCCCCACATTACGCTCTAATCTCGATTCTCCTTACTTCAATGCCTACTCCTTTATATATTACAAAGCAATATGCTTCAAATTTCGCAGTGAACAGTTCTACTTAAAATATGAAATTCGTTAAATATACCATTTAATGGAAAAGTTATAAGTAATAAGCAAACGATAGGTGAATAGAGTATCTCCAGTGTTTTAGGAAGTCGGGAGATTCTTTGATTAATATGAGCCGTTCACTTGCCAAAGTGATTAAATCCACAAAAATATATAAATATAAAAAGTTAAGCATCAGTCAAATGGTTTGGCACTGAAATTTGAGAAAAATCTTAAAATGGAGTTAGTCACTTTAGCCTGTCATCATTTGACTCATAGAATAGCGGTTGAATGTGGAAACTTAACGCTTGATCAATCTCTCCGATCATTTTCGATCTCGACGATACGAAAGGGATGACATATACAGGTCGGAGAAGCATTCGTGTAACTCACCCTCTGACGCAGCTCTCTCTCAGACTCCAGGTCATCCTGCAGCAGGCGGATTTTGTCCTGAAACGAGAGGCAAGAAAAGATTAGAGTGTGTCACGGGTCTCGTTATAGAGGGGTCGCGGTGCCTTTACGTAATCGGCCGACGAAAATATCCAACAGCGGACGGCTCGGGTATTTCAAAAAGACGGACGGCCTCCGAACGGGCTGCGTTCTTCAGGGGAACAGGAGAGTCTTCGCTCCCGGCGACCGTCCATTTCGGGGTCGTTTTCAACGGGGACGAGGGAACGCGAACTCGTCTATCCATGGCTCTAAACGAGCTAGCAGGGATGGTTCTCCTCGTATCGATAAGCAAAAAGGACAGTCTTACTTGGTTACTGAGGCGAACACACGTTTCCTCTTTCCACACGGTCCGTCGTTTCGTGGTGAAAATCGTGGATCAGTCGGGTTTGATTGTATCGATAGCGTCGTCCGTCTTTCCCGAGCATTTCGCGGACGCTATCGAAGATGTCACTTCGGTGTGGTGGTAATCGCGGCACGATCGTCGTTTGGGACCGATATTCACGACTATTTTCGTACACGAGCAATCCGATAGCCACGGAACCGTCTACGGCACTTTCCTCGTCGGGGTTGGCACTAATATCCCTTATGGTCACTGAACTTTCTCGCGTTGCACTGTCCCCCACCGCGAAATCGGTCACTGCTCTCCGTTTCGCGTATTCACCAACGACAGTCACTGTAATGATCCTGCCGATTTTTCATCCACCTCGATTCAAATTCAACCTGGATAGGTTCGAAGGGTATCTTTACGTGGCTTTCGTGTCTTTGATCCTCTTGGCGGATGCAACGAGTTCTCCTCTAGCTGATTGAACCTCTTCCGTCCCCTTAATCGTGGCCGAAATCCTCTTCTTCCGATATGATATTACTCGAGATACCTCGAATTTTCCTTGTTGAATATCTCTTTCAAATATGTCGAGTATCACGAGACACCTTGGGTATACTATACTTTAGGCTCTCAGAATACCTTACATTCTTTTTGTTAAATGTATTGCATTATTCAATACATATTTATTGAACACATCAAGTTTAATAGATTATTTTGGTTCCTCTTCATTGGATACATCAGATGTTACCGTCATCTTGAATCCTCCTCATCGAAAATTCAGTCATTACGTTTTTATTCAATACTTTACACATAATCATCAGCCGTTCAGCGATCTCCTGTTCCATTTCACTTTTTGATAACTTTACAACCTGTTTTACGAGATCCCATATAGATCTGAAGAGAGTATTTAAAGATCTAGACATAGTGATGCTTCGTTAACCCTAATCTACCAGAACCATTAACAATCGGGAATAAAAAGGGACTCGTTCAATGAATGTAATCCAGATCCGACAACAATGTTGTTTAATCAGAAGCAAAAAGTTCCAACTATCTAATTGCATGTTTTAGAGAAACGAAGCAGCGCCGCAAATCCAGACTTAATACACGAAGAATAATGACGAATACAGAAAGAGATGATCCGTTTTTCGGGGAAAACCTACCTCCAGTCTAGTGAGAGCGCTCAGGTCAGCGCTGTATTCGATGCTAACATCGGCAGTACCACCGCCGGTGGAGCGGTACGTGTATTTGGAAGCTTTAGCGATCGCTGAAGACATCCTGTCCGCTTGGTTCACTTGATTTCTCGACGATCCCTCCGTTCCGTCCGTTCGGCCGAGTTTTGTTTCTCCTCGGGCTGTGTCCGCTAAACCTTTAGTTTTCGCCTCGATGCACTGGCTGGTGCTAGTAGTTAAGTCGTCTTGATTTAAATCGTCGTAGTCAGGCTACCACTTCCTCCTCCACCTTCGTCGTCGTCTTCTTCTTCTTCTTCTTCTTCCTTCTCTTCTTCGGGGGTTTCGGAGCCGACCAGCGCCCTACTCGTAGTGCGCGACCCGTCGTCGTTCGTATGGCGCGCCGCCGGCTCCATGGCATCGTCAAAATGACGATTACGCGCGTGCGCGCTAGATCGTCGGCGCCCCCGCCCCACCAGGAACGCCGCGACGAACGACTCGTCATTGCCGTTGTTCCACGTCCTCTCCACCACCGTCGAGCGGAACCACCAGCCGACGACCACCGCTGTTCCGAGGACGCCCACGTTTCCTGAACGCATCTGCCTTGGCCCCCCTCGAACCGTTACGTGTCCGATTGATTTGAAAAACTCCTGTACTTCGGAGACATATTTTATGCTCACGTGGTTAGTGGTAACTTGTGAATAGGAAGGGTTATTATTAATTTTTAATTGTCGACACCAACGTTTCTTTCATCAAACGAATTGAGAATAATATAGGGGCTACAGAAGAATTTAATATTAAAATATATGAAATAATGTATTTACTATTGAATTGAAAGAAATTTTTTGTTAATTAATTACTTTATTTAGATTAGTTTCGTGACAATGGGAAATAATGTTTTTTTTACCCTGTTGATCGCCTGCCAGCGCTTCTGTATGTATTAGCGTGTATACAAATGAGTTATACAGTTGTAATTTACACATTTTAGTGCGTTATATATTTCATGTTTTGAAGTAGTAGAATTCCAGAAGTTGTGACAAAATGAAACAGAAAATTATTATACACGATACAGGAGTATCTGGACAATTCACGGGGATAAGGAAACATTACGTGCGATCAAAATTAAATAATTTTAATTCATCAGGAATACATTTAAATTATAGTTAATTGTTCGTTAGTTTAGTACGTGTGGAGCATACAATTTTTCGTAAAAATGTCATAAAAACAACTTGCTCAAGTACTTTCGTGAGCGGCTGTGTAGGTGAATAATTTTAGAACATATAAAATATCATGAATACTGCGTATCGCAGGGGGTACAGATCGCGAATCCAATGATTTCGAAGTAAAACTTTTTCAACGACAGGGGAAAATAAATTTGCCACATTTGAAGTTTACGAATGGTGTACGCCTCAACAGGTGTACGGGAGACGAGTGTACGATCAAAAATCAATTCACGCTCGAAATTGTTCGGGAGTGGTTCTCGGCAATTAGAATTAGAATTAGCTTCTAGCGTCCCACGCCTCTCGCGCCGTGGAATTATTCGTCCAACATTCGGCCGTGCAACTGCGTCGCTCTTCGTACCGATTTAGATATAACGTACTTGAAAAGCTGCAGGGTCATCACTTCGCATAGATCGGCCATCGATCAGAGAAGTCGTTGACTCACCCGAAACTCCAATAGCGGCGTGAGCGTAACCGTTTAAAAAAAGTGTAACAATCGCTCGCGACGCGTCACCAATCGGGAGTAATATCGTGGCCAAAAGCGTTTTTAGAACTCGCCGAATCATCCGTGACTATTTTTACTGGTCGAATCACCACGTTGGGAATATGATTTATAATGGTACGCGGTGATAAATAATAAACCGTTTGTACCAACAGGGGAAGCAATCTAGATCACAGAATATAAACTATATATATATATATATTTTAGAAATTGATCACGAAGCAATGATAAAATGACAATGATTAAAATAAAGGGAATATGTGATGTGGTTTATGATTAATAAAGAATGATTGAGAGATAATAATAATGATTAAAGGAAAGAAATATGTGAACGGATGATATGCGAATTTTTACTGAAATGTTGGTTCAAATAAAATATAGAGAAACTTTTCTATAGATGATACTAAATGTTACGAAATAATTTTACTGATTCCTTTGCGTGATGTATAGAATATAAGTTTGTTTTTTTAAATGCATGGTCTTTGTGTAGACAGGTTCTGTTCGGAGGAATGTAAATACATCAGCGCAGGTAATTAATTTTTAATTCGTTTGAATTACTTTTTCAATGAGTCTTTTATAAAAGTCCGATAATTTATTTATGTTTTGCACGATGTAGCATGCAAACACCAATGTATATCAATATCTTCAATATTTTCAAGATAGTCAAGTATCTTACAAATTATAAATTTTCCGTTTAAATGATAGAATAAAATAGAAGTATGCTTTTATTAGAAATAGTATGTATTTTATTTAGACTATTATATGATGAATATTACCTACAGAAGAATCATCCACCTTTAATCATTTAACATTTGCTGTTTCACTGTATTTCCACTCGCACTACAAAAAAGTTACGATTTGCCTTAGTTTCTATTAAAGCAACGAATTACTTTGTACTTAAACAATTAAGTGTTTCATTTAATTTACAATGTATTACATATGTTATTTAAATTATTACGATTTAAAAGAGGCAACCTAAAGAATAAATAACATTTGCTGCAATTTATTATAAATTAATGAAACAAGATAGAAGCCATGAATGTTTAAATTCTTCAATTCAATTTATTCAATTTATTCAAAAACTTCAATTCAAGTGATTCGTGTTGCTCAAACCATAAACGCCGTTCCAAGTGTCATATGAGTAGTTTAATTTTTTTTCCATCGGAGAGTGGGTTGACTGGTGATTTAACAGATGAAAGGAATTTCTTCTGAAAAATCGTCGTCTACCGTTCGGATTCCCCGAATCCACCGCGAATTCTCGCTGATCTTACAGCTGCGTTGAAACGTCTGCGGGCTTTTCGGTATTTACACGCAATATCGTTGTTGACGACGCGACGATGGCTGACGAGAATTCCGGGCGCGTTTCCATCGCAATTGGTATTGCGGCTTTCTTACCTCTTCTCGAACAATGTTCTTCGAATATATGAACACCACACAGGAGAAAAACATGATAAGTAGACTAGGAAAGTATATCCAAATTAGTAGTTTCTGATATTAATATACAGAAATTAATATTGGACGGAATTGTATTTCTTGTGTTAGAAACTTTACTATGTTGAAAAAATTTCCCGAAGATGCATAAACGCACCATTTTGTTACATAAAAAGTATCAATCAAAAAATTTGTTTGATAGGATTCCTATTATTTCTTATGCACTTTTTTAAGTAGTAAATAATTACATGTGCAAAAATCGCCACTTTTCACTGCTTGGGACTTAATCGGTTAATAAGAATATACAAGTAACTTCTACTTCCTTTTGTGGATTAGAAGATGTTACAAATGCATAAACACCCACAGTTTAATGATAAATCACATTTTGCCTTTCTTATAGGGAAACAATTTTTAAGTTCAATATGCCCTCGATCAATCCCATGACAAAACTTTGTTTTTATTTGGTTTTGTGATTAATCACTATCTTGAGCATTAATTATCACCCTTTTGGACATTTCAAAAATATTGACTCTGATATTAGTTGCGCCTTTAAAGGTATTCATATTTATACGTGAAATTAATGATTTAGTCATTTATCTTACTTTCATAATAATTATATTGCGGATTATATGCATTTATAAAATATTCGATCGTCTAAAATTATGTATAGTAGAAACTTTCAGAAGGTTAAATCATGTTTTCTTTCTATATAAAACCTACTAGAAATCTTAATAAGATAAATAAATTTTTCTTTGCGACCAGTTTTGAAACATTAATTTATAAAGTTCTATATTTGTATCAACATCCGCTGTCTACTAATAATAGAGCAAAAAGGTTTCAAATTAATAATATAATTTGTATTGGCAATAACGTTACATTTATTAATAAACCTATAATAAAAATAAGGTTATTGTATTAATTTCAAACCTTTTTGCTTTGTTATTAGTAGACCGCGGATATAAATACAAATATAGAACTTTATAAACTAATTTTCAAAACTGGACGCAAAGAAACATTTATATATCTTATTAAGGATTCTAGTAGGTTCTATATAGAAAAAAAACATGAATAATTCTTCTGAAACTTTTTATAATACATAATTTTAGACGATCGAATATTTTATAAATGCATATAATCCGCAGTATAGTTGTTATGAAAGAAGAATAAGTGACTGAATTTTTTTACGATCAATGTTTAATTTAACGATTAAAAGTAAAGTAAAGACACACATAAACTTTGAGACGAAGCATAATGGTGTCAAAAATTCACACTTCTGTGTATTTTGTGAAGCTGTGTATAATTAGATATAATTAGAAAGAAGTACAGTAGTACTGCACTGAAACCTACAACAAAGAGAGAATAATATTTCGTCTTCCACATACATTTCTGTAAGGGTATAATATATTTTCATACTTAAAAAATGTTTAAAACACAAATATAAATGTTCTTGTTATAAATCCTATGTATTCACATAAAAAATATTCCACCTTCTTTCTATACTGTTTCCGGAACAGCGTCGATTACGTTATCGTTTACCCTCACTACTAGCCACCCGTCTGCGCGAGGAATTCTCATTCCACTAGCATACTGTCCCACTCCAACCGCCATGAATTCCTCCCGTATTTATATCCTATAATCCATTTTTATTTACCCAAAAAACAGCAAGACACAGGGAACAGTATCCACTGCAAACTGTTCTGTGTTCAACATTTAACTCTCATCCGCAAAGCAATCTTATCGAAACCGTCGAATACAAATATTCCATTGCTGATGGCGCCGAAAGATAAATCGCTAGTTGTCACGTTTTCCGAAAACTTCCAGTTTTCACAAAATTTCCACGACCACCCAGCCCGCCCCACTCCCGTCGAGTGTCTATAAAAGGTCGCTCGTGGCGATGGTGGGCAAAGATGTTCGGTCGGCCTAGCCCGGAGCTCACCAAGTAATTTGAGATTGGCCCCTTCTCTTCTGCGTCATCTTCATCACCTTGCTCCCCACTTTCGGGGGCCGACGAGCGCGTGGCTCCGTCTGGTGGAGAATTCCAGGCATCGGAAAGCACATCGGGAAGACCTCAGACCAGAATAACTGGCTCTTACTCTCTTTTTCCAACCCAGTAGCGACTCCTGTTCTCCATTAAGCCAGGTCCAAACACGTTCAACAGCGAGCATGAACACGCGCAGCACGACGCACAGCCAAAATCCCGTCCACACTCGAGCAACATGCAATAGAAAAGTAGGCTCGTAATTCTTTAAAAATTAATTTTTTATACTCCCGGCATAAATATATAATTTTCCTTTTTTAACACAGTAATTAATGTTCGGATAGGCATGATAACAAATAGACATTCTTTCTGATATTTTCTACGATGCGCGTCAGAATGCTCACGTTCGGCTTGACGTTGCACGAAGTCGTTACCTGCGCGTAGACCCATTAAAATCGACCCTTTCAAGAGTGTTCTGCAATGCGCGTTGCACGTGTCTGGACCTAGCTTTAGTGAGGTCCGAGAGACCTGCAGGGTGTACACCTATGGGGGACTCGTGCACAAATTTCCTCGTACATCCACGTTTCCAATTCGCGACACGACACGTTTGTCGGATATTTGGCTACTGACCCAAGACACCCTACCAACTGTGAATTTTGTTTACAGGGTGGATCAGGCGAGGTTGCTGAAGGAAAATGGGGATTGATGAGGAACATTCTCTTTTAGGGTTACATGATTTTTGAGTTACTAACCCACTGATTGTTTTGGGAGTCATCGATCACTGTCACTCTTTTCGTAAAAGAACTTCCTTAACCCGAATATTCTAATTTTTTGTTAAACTTTGCAGGTTGGTAGGTGACCTCAAAACAACTATTAGGGAATTTTCTGTCTTGTTACTTTTTGAGTTTTGAGGATGCAACCATTCCTTCAGGGTTGACCACTTAAGGACTTATCACGAGTTAACTCATTTTCGCTTTTGTGTAAAATGTCCTTTATCCTGAGTTAACTCGGGCCTGTTGTGCGGGTTTAATTTATACAAAATCGACTATATTCACGCGACCAAACGTTTTGTTTTTGTTTTCTCGACTATAGTCTGACTTCAATTTGTTATTAGATGAATTTTTTGTTTTACAGTATTCCATCTTACGATTTTTAGTATGAACTAGTTAACTGGGGTACGGGATTTTGTCATTCTTAATGAGATTGTTTAATCTAAGAACTTTTCTGTAATTATAATCATGACATATTATTGGGCACGTTATTCTCTTACTAAATCAATAATAAAAGAAATACGTGAAGTTTAATGGCTTCTTATGATCTACCAGACTGTGCAATGAAATTGTTAAAAATTTGTTTACCTATGCATTTAAACAATCATTCTTTAATAATTTCACGTCAACAATGTTTTTTATGCCTATTACAGTATTCAAGATATACCTACATGAAACTAGGAATTGCACACAATACAAAGATTATTCTAGTCACGTTGAAATAATGCTTCTAAAATTAATTGAGAGTTCATACTAAAAAGAATTAAGAATTACGTTTTAAATTTGCAAAGTTCTTAAAAATATAAACATTATGGTAATGCTACCCGTATTAATTGTTTATTAGTACAACATGTGAATATTATTTTGAATAGATTGCGAATTTGATGCATTTATAGAATATCCGATCGTCTAAAATTAGATGTAGTAGAAACTTGTAGAAAGTTTATTCAAACTTTAACAAGATAAATAATTTTTCTTTGCGTACAATTTCGAAAAAATAATGTATACAGTTCTATATTTGCATAAACATATGCAGCCTAATTATGAATTTATGATGCACACATAGTCTCTAGGAAGTTTCTGTAAGCAGAGAACATTAACCCATTCCTTCTCAAGGTCAGATAAAATTAGTATACAAGGTGTAACCGGAAATGGGGCACTCGGGGAGTGAATTGGAACAACTTTTTCCTTAGCAAGAATGTAATCTGAGGCTTCGTTACCGAGATATTAACGAAAAACCGCGACCAATCAGAGCGCGAGTTTGCCAGCCGAGTTCCCGCGCTAGCGGTGCCTACGCGCTGCGCTTGTGCTATAGATCTCCGAACAAGCAAGTTGACATACATCGCAAAAAAAACTGCGTATAATAGCAAATAAAAAAAACGTAACAAATAAAATCATACTTTTTATCATCTGTCGATTGTTATTTATACAGATTAATGAATGAAGCATAAATATAAGGAAAATTATGTGTAACGTAAAAAGACGAATGCACGTTTACTTTTTTAAACAGAATGCAAACTAATAATTATTTGTAGAGAAGGGCTAAGGAATATGTGAATTTCCTTTTTAAATAACGTATTAACGAAAAGGTAATCTAACAGAGAATGAACGAGAAGTGATGGTAGTTCGGTATTGGCATAAAAATTCGTAGTTTAATAACGCATCGCAAGAAACTGCGTATAATAGCAAATAAAAAAGACGTAAGAAATAAAATCATACTTCTTATCATCTGTCGTTTGTTATTTAAAGAGATTAATGAATGAAACGTAAATGCAGCCAAATTATGTGTAACGTAAAAAGACGAATGCACACTTACTTTCTTGTAAATTCCTTTTTACGAATTTGTAAATTTCCTTTTCAAATAACGCGTGAACGAAAAGGTATTGTAACAGAGAACGAACGAGAAGTGATTGTAGTTCGGTATTGGCATAAAAATTCGTAGTTTAATAACGGGCAACAATGTTACTGATAATGTATAAGTTTCTTCAAAAAGCTCGAAGAAAAATTTAAGTACAGAAACTTGAAGAATTGTCGCCGGAAATAGGTCATAGCTTGCGTTAAATTAAAAAAATAATAATCAGCAATAAATTGATTAGAACTCACCCTTTCGTCAATTCACTTGCAGTTGGCAAACCTGTGTCACTAGGTCACTAGACTATGGCAGGGTATCGCCCAGTTCGAAGGTGATTGTAAGTATACTTCACCAGCCGAAGTTAAGGGTTGTAACGTCCAGTGCGTCCGGGATATTCCACCGAATACGTATTCACTACACCGCACGTCTACTAACACTGATCACCCGACACAATCACTAAATGTATTTTTAATCCAACGTGTTGTTCCTACGTTAGGAAAATTGGTGGCCCCGAAAGGGGCCGATTGTTTTCAATTTATCAGATGTTTCACGTAGCCAAACGCTTGCACAGCAACAACCACATATCCGTTATTCTATACGTACCACCAGAACATTGCGCAATACTCCCGTGAACTGAACATCTTTGTCCCTCGATTGCTAACCGACTGACAGAATTTTTCGGTAAGGGTTCCTCTACCCCCAAGAAGTTTCCCATCGTTACATTGTGAGTCCACTCCCACTGCCGCAACAAGATTTAGGTACAAAGAAACCAGCGCTCTAGGAAAACACGTGCTTTGCAAAAGTGCAACGAACAAACCGTCGTGCAGTTTCAGCGAAGCGCGGGCTTCGTTAATTTACTCCAGGATATCCACTGTTTCGAGAGAGAAAGTAGAAACTACGTTTTCCTCGAAGTGCAGGAAAAAAAATTTCACGGACACATGTTGAGTTGACGCCCCTTAGCCTTGTCTGAGCACCTTAGCATAGGCCGGAGCGGACGTTTCGGTTATTTACGACCTTATTGCTTCGGCCTCGTAGCAGACGTGGACTCACAAGGGAACAACATCCCGAATTTTGATAATCGCCAGTTTTTATACAAATCTGTGAGATTGTAGTTCTAATCAAAATATTTTATACGTATTTCTTTTTAACTGTTCTCATCCACGTTGAAGGGGTAATAGCGGAGCGCCCAGTTCTTCTACCTGAACAGGGGCGCACTGCTGTCTTTAATAGCTTACTGTGACATTAATATGAACCGCATCACGCTACCGATAGGCTTACTTTATGAAAAAAACTTCATCAAATATGGTAGTATTTATTTCGGATTTTAAAAAATCGCAACCGCGAGGTAAACTGTGCACAATAAGACTTTTGTTAATAATTTTTAGTATTGCAAAAATGATTTTTCGACCTCGAAGGAATTTATTCAGGAAGGCTGATCCTTCTCGATTAAAACAGAAACAGAAATCAACCGAATATGACAGATAGTACAATAAGTACATTATGTTTTGTTTCCTTGTATTTTATATCAGATGGAATACTTCAACGCGTATAATTAAACACATAGAGCACTTTAAAGATTTTCAGATATTTCTGTTACGGTATGCGTTGCTGGTCGATCCTCAAATGGTTGAAACTCAGTCTGCAGGTATAAAAATTCCCTGCGTCCTGTAGCGAAACGTCCGCTCCGGCCTCTGCTAAGGTGCTCGGACAAGGCTAAGCAGCGTCAACTCAACATGTGTCCGTGAAATTTGTTTTCCTGCTCCTCGAGAAAAACGTAGTTTCTGCTTTCTATCTCGAAGCAATGGGTATCCTGGCTATAAATTAACGGAACCCACGCTTCGGCGAAGCTGCACGATGGTTCGTTCGTTGCCCTTCTGTAAAACACGTGTTTTCCTAGAGCGCTGGTTTCTTTTACCTAAATCTTATTGCCGCGGTGGGAGTAAACTCACAATGTAACGATGGGAAACTGCTTGGGGATAGAGGAAGCCCTTTCGGAAAAAGTCTGTCAGTCGATTAGCAATCAAGTGACAAAGATGTTCAGTTCACGGGAGTATTGCGCAATGTTCTGGTGGTACGTACAGAATAACGGATATGCGTTTGTTGCTGTGCAAGCGTTTGGCTACGTGAAACATCTGATAAATTGAAAACAATCGGCTCCTTTCGGGGCCACCAATTTTCCTAACGTAGGAACAACACGTTGAATTAAAAATATTATACATTAAGCGATTGTGTCGGGTGATCAGTGTTAGTAGACGTGCAGTGAAGTGGATACGTATTCGATGGAATATACCGAACGCACTTGACGTTACAACCCTTAATTTCGGCTGGTGAAGTATACTTGCGATCACCTGCGAACTGGGCGATACTAATCAATTTATTGCTGATTATTATTTTTTTAATTTAACGCAAGCTATGACTTATTTCCGGCGATAATTCTGAAAGTTTCTGTACCTAAATTTTTCTTCGAGCTTTCTGAAGAAACTTATTCATTATCAGTAACATTGTTGCCCGTTGTTAAACTACGAATTTTTATCTCAATAGCAAACTACGATCACTTCTCGTTCATGTTCTGTTACATTAACTTTTCGTTAATACGTTATTTGATAAAGGAATTTACAAATTCCTGAGCCTCTCTCTTCAAATAATTATTAGTTTCCATTCTGTTTAAAAAAGTAACTGTGCATTCGTCTTCTTACGTTACACATAATTTTCCTCTTAAATAACAAATGAAAAAAAGTATGATTTTATTTGTTACGTCTTTTTTATTTGCTATTATACGCAGTTTCCTGCGATGCATGCTGACTTACTTGTTCGGAGCTTCGTGGTACAAGCGCAGCGCGTAGCCAGCGCTAGCGCCGGAACTCGGCTGGTAAACTCGCGCTCTGATTGGTCGGGGTTTTTCGTTAATATCTCGGTAACGAAGCCTCAGATTACATTGTTACTAAGGAAAAAGTTGTTCCAATTCACCCCCTGAATGTCCCATTTCCGGGTCGGACAACATTTTTGTTACACCCTGTATAGGGACCTTGTCCTGTTAATGTAACTAAACTTGATGTAATCAGAACATAAGTAATTTAGATGTTGCGTGTAGTTAACGTTGGAAATAAATAGGTTCATGAAGAATCATTATGACCAAGTCTCGAACTGACTTCAGGTTTTCCTAAATTAGTACAATAGTTTAACTAATTCTCAATCGTAATTTTACCTGTTTCTCAAAATGATCAAAGTACAAACTGTAGTTTCCGATTTAACCGGAATTTCGTCTAAACTGGAACGATATAACCTGATTATGGAGTTTCGAATTTCAAGTCAACCCAGTTATAAATTCGTTCTACTCGACCCCGCCCCGTGCGATTAATAGCCTCCGGATAAATTTCTGAAAATTATTCGGAGAACTGAAGCATCTTTAGATCACATCATCGCGTCATATATGCCAGACGGAATCGAACCATTGTCATTTTTCCTGGCCAGGATTTACAAGGTCCATTGAAATGATTTTGTGTTGTGTTTCGATCGCGTTTTAAGTTATGCAATGAAGTTGATTAACCTCGTAATGATTATCCTGTCATAATCTAGAGGCGATGTAGCGACAGTCGGTGAATGCCTACGGCGATTTCTGTTCGCAGTAAGTTATGGACGTCACGAACAAGATTCTCGCTGTTTTGGTTCGCGTAAAAAGACCTATAATGATCTTCGCGTTGCCGAGTAAGCACACGGCCCCGATTTTCTAAATATATCCCCCTTCTGACTCTCACATTCGGCTGAAGTTTCTCAGGTACTGCGCATCAAAAGATCTTGACTTCTCAATCATGAGTTTAATGTTTGTAAACACACGGCCGCTCAATCGGCCAAGTTGGGGATGTTTCAACCTTCGCATGGGATAGCAATGTAATTAGTATTTTATGGTATAGAAAATGGCGTCAGCCAGGTGATCTATTACCGTACTGGGTACTCTTGAATTGTGGGTGCAGACTAAACTGGTTAATGTAAGTCGCTGAAAGAAATAAGAATGTATAATATTGGAAATATGAAATTTTCATCTTTTCACATTTGTGAAGGTGAATTGAAATAATGAGTATACGATTTTGTTTGTAGATTAATCGTTTACTTTATGATTGTGTAAACACTATTATGCGGATTTTCATGCAATTAAAAATTTTTAGAGATCAATTTACCGAATTGAAATTATATTAGAGATCAATTTTCTGTCTTAAAGGGTTCGTTAGGTCGAAATTAAAGTAAAATTTGTATAAAAAAAAAAAGTGTTGTGCATTGCATATTCACATTTACGATAAATTCATGAAATTCGGAGTCGAATTATAACTGATATTCCAAGACGTTAGAGTATCAATTGAGGGGCTCAGGGGAAAAGTACAACTGACAAAATCTTTCATTTGAGAAAACTGTGAGTAAACTCGAACTTGAGTAGAAAATTTTGTATGCTTTCGAACTTACAACACATTATTATACATAACTATCATTAGAAAATACTTGTACTATTCTTGCTTTAGATAAATACGGATCTCATGTGTAATTTCTTGTACTTATTTTGTGTTTGGAAAATAATGCAATTGTCCCATTTTTCCACTGAGCCCCTCAATCAATCGAAAGTCTTGAATTGTTTCGATTCAAGTTTCACATTCGGGGATTGTCCGAATTCAATTTAAAATTAGCGTGTGTCATATAATTGATATTTCTAGGTATAAGATAAATTTGTATTCAGAGTTTGAATTTGTAATAAGATAAATATTTCGTTAAGATGAAAGACTTACCTGTATCTAGCTTTCGTCAGAAAGTAAAAATCTCATATTATTATGGATGGTAATTATTTGTAGTATGAGTTAATTTTAAGATCAATTTATTAATCATTGTTTAATCCGCGTGCACTGTTCAATAAACTATTACTTGGCATTTTTTTAATTAAATTGGGCCTGGGCTAAAATCGTATTAAGGAAACATATTTACCTATCGCTAAACTATAATGTATATAAGCTATTGATGTCCAATTTTAGTGTCAAAAATTTCTATAATAAAAGTTATAATTAACAACCAAGCATTGTCTTCGGGTATAATTGATCCGAACAGTACACGACAGTTAAACCCATTTTTCTATCACTTGAACTTTTGATAGATGTAAAACAATGACATATGATTCAATTTTTTAAAAATATACGTGGCAAGTTTAGGAAACGAAATATATTTATTCAAGACAAGACTCCCAACGTAATTACCCTACCGCAATGAACTTTGATTTGGTCATACCCATTGCTACTCTATAATTATGCCAGTCGATCGAGTCAGGAAGAAGGCAACAGGTGGATCCTAGAACGGTCGCGAGAAATCTGTTACTAATGATTGGGCAGCTGATTTCGTGGCGGAGTTTTGAATTACCACCATGGGTCGATTTATTTAAAGAACGGATAGGTTCTGCGCGTTTTCAGCCGCATTAACACCGGGGCGAGGTTATAGGGTATCGAAGTACGGTATTTAGGTCGTCGCCGATCATTAACTTGCATCGTTTCGAGCACAATACTATCACCGAGAATACCCGTGCCGACCATAAACAATGGGATCTGGTCTGAATCAAACGATGTAAATCGGGATTGCGTTCGGGTAGTAGACGCGGGAGAACCGTAATCCCGGCGTGTATGTCGCCGTTTTACACGGAGATCCACGCGTGCCAAGGGAAAATTTTGTAAATTTACAGAAAATCGGGTAACGGTGAAACACGACACGTTAGCCAGTAGTGCTTACCATCATCTTATTCAATTTATTGTCGTGCTATTTTCTGATCGGTTATTTTAAACGATCTGGTTTTCCAGTTTGAACCAGAAACCATTTTGACTCTTCCGAGAAATCGAAATGGCTGTGCTTAACTTTTTCGAAAATTTCTCTATTTCTTTGTTGTTGAAAAAAATTCTTCCCATTCTGTTCTGTTTATAGAAAATATTAATAGAGGATGACGAAGAATATATAGAATTCGAAATTTGGCAACGGTTCGCTCGTTGACGGGGAGTAATTATGGAAAAAAAGAATCGGATCTCAATAGATCGAGAGCGTAATGGATAACCAATCTACACGTGACGCCACTTCTGTCTGTAGACTGGGGAAATGGTTGACTCACTGTCCGAAATCGCCAGGAAAAATTTTTGGCCAAAGCTTTTCAACGTTCTCGGGGAGAAACTCAAGATGACTAATCCGCTCTATTTCCGTACGAACGGTATACACTTGTATCCAATGAGAAAGTGGGCTAGACCGTATGAAATATCAATCCTTCCTTAGTAGGTATATTTTTGAATTTCGATTGGATTATTCTGGAATTTTTAATTCTTGATATGGAATTCTGGATCCTTCAATTCTTTTTCTAACCTTAACACAGTACATATTGTGTTCACTATGCATAATTGTGAGAGATAATGTCTTAGGAAAATATTTATTTGAAACCTATAAATAAATACAAACGTACTGCTTAAGCTATATAGTTTTAAAAAGCTAATTCCAACTTTTCTAGCAAAAGCTAGAGTACAAAAAACATTTAACAAACTATCACTGTTATTTTAAATATAACTATTAGTATCACATCATTGTTGATTCTGACGATGTTTCCTTATTAATTCTTCCTTTTCATTATTATTCTTTTGAGACCTAACTATAATTTGTATTATTCACAAATGTTTCCTTAATATCACTCCTGAAAGAATCACTATAATGA
The DNA here is from genome assembly GCF_001272555.1 of Dufourea novaeangliae. Taxonomy (NCBI): domain Eukaryota; kingdom Metazoa; phylum Arthropoda; class Insecta; order Hymenoptera; family Halictidae; genus Dufourea; species Dufourea novaeangliae. The sequence goes on along the minus strand of NW_015374063.1, from coordinate 7,591 downwards.
ACGAGATATATTTCATTTTCCGTTAATCGTAGCAGTATATTACTGTGTATACCTACATATGTATATTCTTATTTTCTTATTTTCTTCCTTTCTTTCTCCTGCTTTTTAGTTTTAATCCTAATTATAATTAAATTTAATTTTATTATAATATGTTCCTTCTGTTATGTGAATGCATATTGGGCAAATTTGTGCCCGTTACAATAAATTGTTATTATTATTATTGTTTTATTTAGTTTCTCTTCAGCGTTCTCCACTGAGTTTTCTCTCTATTTTACGGGTTAAAACCAAGTAAAATAGAGATTCACTATTTTTATGTTAATGGATTCATGAATTTCCTGACCAAGTTGCATGTGAGTAGTATCACTACTTTCTGGATGTTTGTGTGGATGGATGGATGTATGTTTATTTTGTGTAAGTTTTCTGTGAATGATTGTGGAGTTATGCCTGTTGGAGATATGATTAATGGTATTATTTTAATTTTTTTTTGTTTCCAGAAGTCCTTTATTTCTATGGCTAGTGGTGTGTATTTTCCTATTTTTTCTTCTTCTTTTTGTTTTATGTTTGTTTTATTCGGTATTGCGATGTCTAGGAGGTATGTGGTTTTGTCTTTCTTGGTGGTGTATGTTATGTCTGGTCTGTTGTGTGCTATTGTTCTGTCAGTGTGTATTGTGACGTCCCAGTATAGTTTCGTTTGGTCATTTTATAGTATTGTCTCTGGTTGGTATTTGTAGTATGGTATTTTTTCTTGTATAAGGTGATGTTTTAGTGCTATTGCCTGATGAATGATTTTGGCCACTGTATATATTAGGTTGTGTATTTTGTCGCCGCAAGTAGTCTACATCCACTAGTTACATGATGTATTGTTTCTGTAAATTATTGGCATCTTCTGCATTTATCTATGTGTATGTCCGGGTCTTTCAATATGTGTTTTCTATAGTTTCGTGTCGCTATGGTTTCATCCTGTATTGCTATGGTGAATCCTTCTGTTTCAGGGTGTAGTTCTCCTTTAATGAGCCATGTATACGAAAGTCGTTTATTTGTGTTCTTGCTGCATTATATTATAGTGTCTACCATGTATCGTTTTCTGTGCCCAGTATGAGAGTTTTTGTGTTAAGTGTGTATGGTTGGTTTGTCCTGTGTTTTGTATTGGGGTTTCACTTAGGTTTAGCGGTGTGTATCATTTATCAGCTGTAGCTGTTGCAAAATGTAGTGACGTGTTGTTTTATTTACTATGCAAATAGTTCTGTAGGTTTTGGATTTGTTTTTCGTGTAGTTCGGTGATGTCTATTATCCCTCTTCCTCCGAGTTCTTTAGGCAGTGTGGTTCGTTCGATGCAAGATTTAGGATATTGCATCCGGTATTTTGTCAGCATTGTTTCGTTTAGTCTGTTTATGTCCTCCGAATCTGTGTTTGTCCATTTTATGATGCCGAAGGAGTATGTTAGTAGTGGGATTGCGTATGTGTTTATTGCTCTAGTTATGAGCTTTGAGTTTAGTTTTGTTTTTAGTATAGATGTTGGCCGATTCTTGTATCTATGGACCATCTCTGTTTTGATATGTTTGTGGTGTAGTCTTGTGTTCTGGTGGAATCCTAAATATTCGTATGTTTCGTGCTCTTGCATTGTTTCTATACATTCGTTGTTTATTGTTTCTATTTTTTCGCTCTGAGTCCATTTTCCTTTTTCTATTGTCAGCACTTTGCATTTGTTTATTCCAAATTCCATTTGTATGTCTTGGTTGATGTCTTCTATCGTTTTGATCCGGTAATTTACTTGAGTTTGATATCGTCCATGTATAATAGGTGGTTCATTTTGTGTATTGTTCTTCGGTTCAAACCCATATCCTGTTCTATTGAGTGCTTGGATGCAAAACCAGAGGGGGCTTAATGAGTCGCCTTGGAATATCCCTCTTTCTATATTTATTACGTCGGTATGTATGTTTGTGTCTGGGTTGTTGGTGTTTAGGTATATGGTTGTTCGCCAGTCGTTATTATTATTATTATTATTATAAATATGCTCAATTATACTGAATAGAAGTAAAGGCAACATTGTCGAATTTCACTTCGACATTTTCCAAATTACAGCACTTACTCATTTCAATACATCATCTAGTCTGCTGCAGACGTTCCATCATCCTCACCATCGAGTGTACAAAATGAAAATTATTAAACGAATATCCATGTTTTTTACTCGCTCACACGTCCTTCCTTAAATTCGTTTCAGCTGCAGCGGCACAAGCGTGGCAATGACAAAGAGCCATCCATTCTGAGTGTACCCAATATGAAATCGGAACCGATCGAGTCTCTGCGAGCGGATGCGCTTCTAGCCCACCGAGTGGCCGCTCGCCGATATTTTTATTGCCTGTTCGCCGTGTATTTATACGTCGGTGCTTCTATATCGGGAACGAAAATATTTCTAGGTGGATCCGTGAAGACTGAACCGATGCAACGTCGCGCGACGCCGTCGTCGTTGACGTCGCGATGCCTTCCTAAGCCGTTCCGCGACTTTGGACAGCCCCCAATTGAGATTAATCGGCGACACCGTCTGGTTGTCCACGGTTCATTTTCACTGCCACCGAGAGATTCGACGCGATTTGTTTGAGTCGTTGCTCGATTCTAGCGTCAAATTTCGATCGACCATAGAGGATTAGGGAGGACGTTGAAGAATCACTGACGCGGCCCTCGGCCGAACGTGTACAGATACGCTGCAACAAAGTTTCATTATTAATCGCTTCCTGGTCGGAGCGCGGTTTCGAAAACAGACTACGCGCGAATGGTAGTAGGAAACGTGAGTAGTTGCCCAGGCTTCCTTGAATTTCGATTTTTACCATTTTTCCGACGATTTCGAGTAGCTTTCTCGTGGCGCCATCGGTGTAGAAGGCGTTGAAGCCGCGCTAGTGGAACCTCGTGTAGAGACTCTACCGGTAACTTTGCGTCCGATGTCTTCTTTTCAGCAGAAAGGTTTATCTGCAGATATTCGGGGACAAGATTGTCGGTCTCGTATGTCGTTCTGATGTTCCTCGAAAGTTGGCAGCACGAAACTGGATTTGTGATCTGTTTGAACTATAGCTTTCTTAGGCATCTTGGGACTTTTAATGGTATTAATAATAGAATTACAGTTCTTTGAATTGTATTAATTGCAAAACTATATGAAAGTTCGATTTTTCACTGAAGGTTGATTATTTAAGAAAATATTCTCTAATAGGTGAACGGAAAACGTTAAATAATAGAATAAATAATAATAATTATTAATTATGTTCTAGTAAGTGTTACGTCCTGTATACGTAGTATGCAGATAGGTGCGTACTAGAATAATATTAAAGGAATTAGGTAACTAAATTACCTTTCCCGGGATCGCCTCGTGTATCAAGTGGAGCCTGTGCGTTACACTCGGTTAGGTTAACGTTTTCTTTTTAAAGTAATTTGATTCGTGAATGAATATACGGTTGAGTTTATTATAATAGTTTTGACAAATGTCTCGTATTTGTAGTTAACAATATGGCTTACTCACTAATATACTCATATAATAATAGTCGGAAGACGTCATACCTTCCTTCGTGTGCGCTCAAGGAGGACCAAGAATTAGACTTGGCTCGGCCAACTTAGGATGCGGGTAACAGCTCTCCGAGTATAGATGGATACTGATGTTTAACGTGCTTATAACACTGACTATCGGGACTATTTCTCCAGGCGCGAGTGCCACACGTGACGGGCCATTCTTTCGGTACGTGGTAGGTCGACAATCAGTAACGAATCAATGGTTCGATGGTGTATATATAATTTCCAAAAGTTACTGCAAGTGGAGAGGTTGAACGCCCTGATGGTATTCCGCGGTATAACGCTGATATTGTCTTTTCTGACACTATGCAACTTGGGTACAGGGCAATGTCCCGACAGTTGCGACAGAATTTTTTATGTCAGAAGTTTTTCTATAACGGGTAGAACGTAACATAAGAAAAGATACTGTCTTCTATTTGGAACATATTTCTTAACTATTATTGGTTGGTATTGAAAAGAAGGAATTTATTAAGTTATTATTACATTTATTTTTAATCCGTCAATATTCGCGTTTTCGTTGTAAACGCTTTGACTTTGAACCAATAAATTTTCTGTGTCAAAAAATAGTCGGAAAATTTTGTTCTGACATCCCGAACCTGTCACGATCTCTTGCAAGAAAATGGCTTACAAAAGATGCTGTTGCTCTTAGTGGGAAGAAAACTGTTAGCTCTTGTTATACTTGTAACAAGATACACAACATTCCCTGACAAAAATATATCTTCATAGTGAACAATTTTTTATCTGTAAAGTTCATCTTCTAAAACTAATTTGATATTTTAAATGAAGTTTAAAAGCCTCTGCGAATTTTGTTGCGTTTATAAAATTTATAGCTTTCCCCAAATATAGTATTATGGAAATGCTAGGAATGAATGTTTCCTTTAAGAAAATAAATTTTATCGTCTACATTACAATATTAAATTTTACCATAGGCGAAACAGAGGATTTACTACAGAATTATATGGACAATTAGCTAATAACTTCTTGGACAAGTCTCTCCAAAATTTTGAACTGTAGTTTGAGAATCATTTTCATAAATACGAATAATGAAGCGGTTATTTGAATACCCACATTGCTATTTATCTTTGTCTAGAAATTACAATTTGATAATACCATTTTATGTTTGGTCATTTATTTTTTACACCAGTAGTGGCACGGCAGGTTGCTGATATATACTGCTTTTGTAAGAACGAAAAAGTGAGATAATACGTTGCGAAATATATGTATACTAAAGTAATTAGCAATATGTATCTGATTGTCAGAAAATATCTTTGGTACATAAATCAGTTTGTCACATTTTACGTTAGCAATATCCAAGATCACATTAACAGAATTACGCTGTGAAATATTATTATTAGATAATATTTTACGTTTAATCGTTACTATACAATTTAGTTAGTTAAAAATTCAACATTACAAATGTTTGTATTATACATTAAAGATTATCAAGTAAGAATACAGATACACCTTCTGATAAAAATTAAAATACAAAACCATTTTCATTAGTATCATACTTTTTATTCACTAGTTTATACATAATTAAGGTGTTTAATTTTTTTATGCATATTTCTTTTCGTGGTTGCAAATTAAAAAGTATTAATTTCTTTAATTTTATTCAAACAATAATATACACGAACACTAGTAATAAAAGAAAATATATAATACAGTCCCTTGTTAATTACATTGTTTCCTAGCTTTTATCAATCATTGTAGTAATACCGAAAGGAAGATCAAATAAGGCAAGCACTCCACCAAGTATCTCGATCAATTGTGTTTCTTAACTCGTACCTGAGGATACATCCAGAAAACTTCCTGTACACTGCCCTCCGTCCAATAAACTTTACCTCGATGTAAAACAGATTAATTAACCAGCCTTTGATTCGGGACCAGACAGGACCGATTATAACCAAAGGAATAATTCACGAACCTCGAGTAAGACTTTTTTAAGGCACGAAACATCTTCGTTTCCTCGTTACCAGCATCCGATTGATAATCATTTCTTGTCCGCGATTTAATCTCCTCACATTATGCATTGGCTAATGATGCCACCGTCTCTCGATTTCACATCGGGAAACACTCGAACTCTTCGTGATTAGCTTGCCGTTCGAAATTCAAGCCGAGGTACACCTCATCGTCGAAAGGAAATGTCTGTCGTCTCGACGTGAAACAATCCACGTTGCTTTAGGCTGAAGTTAAACGAGCGTTGGAATGACGGACGTTGCTACGGATGTTCAATTTTGGACGGACGTTATAGGGTAAGTGGGGGGGACTTTTAGTATAGGTTAACTTTAGAGTGCGCTATAAAGCGTTCAAATGAATGAACGTCTCTCTTTCTTGTTTTTAAACAAAGTTGGATGACATTAATTCAATAAAAAAATGAGAATGGGGTACCTAATAGACGGATATAATAGAAATGGAAGAAATTAAAACCACATCTCATTGCAGAAATTACTGCGGGCATGCATGTATTACTGTGTGCCAGTCACTAACGAAATACCTATGAATTACTGCGGGTATATTACTGCGGACTTGTGTTAAGCAAAATATTAGTATAAATACCTTGTTACGAGCCAGGGCTAAGTGGCTGCGAGAGCCGAGGAAATGGCGAATTTGGTTTTTTAGAGTTTGTTACGTGGACGAAGCTGTGCCTATTTCATCACAGGGAGTCACTGGGATAGGTTGTCGTGGACACATCCGAGCCTATTTCATCTCAGGGAGCCACTAGGATGGTTCAGACGTCGTGGACGAACCTGTGCCTATTTCATCCCAGGAAGCCACAAGAAGGTTGGTAGTCGTGGACGAACTTGTGCCTATTTCATCACAGGGAGCTACTAGGACAGATTTTCGTGGACGAACCCGAGCCTATTTCATATCAGGGAGCCACTAGGATTGTTAGTATGGGCTTCGTAACTTTTAGGAATTCGGTACACTTCGAACGGTAAAAGTGTGCCTTTGTGGGTTCGCTTCTAGCTGGGAATTTAGATGTTATTGTAGAGTTGAAACGAACAACACTGAATTATAAATATATATAAACGTATAAAAGTATATTCAATAAGTAAAGGTTTTACAGACAACAATAACATTAATTTCGTAGCTTTATTTTTTAACTGAGTAAATGCGGTCAAAAATAGATTAAGTTCCGCAGTCACCTGACCGTAGTAATAAACACACGTAGTATGTAAAGTAAGTACAGTACCTATACTGCGGTGAAAAATAAAAATTAAAAATAAACTGTAACTGTACAGTTTTTGTAAAAAAATTACTCTTACTCTATGCAGTAATAACGCTACACCACATGTATTACTGTTGATAACAAAAATATAAATGTTCTTTAGGTAGACGTTCAGAGCCGACATATTGGGAAATCGATCAAAGCTTCGTCTTGACGAATTTCAAACTACAATAAAAGAATTAATAACAACTTTGCTCTACATATTTACTAATAATTATTTCTAATAAAGTTTAATAATTTTATCATTAATCTTTAAGAGCTTCTATACTTTCCAACATTAAATATTATTCGTTTTATAAATATCGGCAGTACTCGATGCATCCGCAGTAATACCCATTTTTTTTTTAACTGTGGGCGGAGACGGCCAATGCGGGGTTTCACCCACTAAAAATCCCCTGGTGACCCTTTCGGGCGTGAGGGCTGGTCGCGGGATCGTTCGACCACGCACCGCGACCAGCCAAGCCCTGCCCTCCCTCGAGCCTTTGACGGAGGGCTCTTCCCAAGGGGAGCAATGCACCCCCCCCCCCTCCGCCCAGGACGGCTATATGCAGTCCCGCAACCTCCTACCAACAGCGTCGAGGGGTCACCTCTCGACGCTGTGTTCTCGTGGGCTGACCGCGAGAGGAGGCGGTACCCCCGTACCACTCCTTCGGCTCTGGTTGCCCCGCAGGCGGCGCGAGGAGTCATCGCGGTTGTGACCCCTTTAGATCGCACCCCCGCGCGGCGACTCCGCAGTAATACCCATTTTTTTTTTTTTTTACGTGAGGAAATGCATTACGCACACCCCCGCACCACCCCCGAGGGGGG